>NC_057388.1:8727820-8933891 GCF_019320065.1 Cervus canadensis | reverse complement strand
TTCTATTTCTTCCTGGTTCAGTTTTGGAAAGTTAATACTTTTCTAAGAATTTGTCCATTTCATCCAAGTTGTCCATTTTATTGGCATAGAGCTGCTGGTAGTAGTCTCTTATGATCCTTTGTATTTCAGTGTTGTCTGTTGTGATCTCTCCATTTTCATTTCTAATTTTGTTAATTTGGTTCTTCTCTCTTTGTTTCTTAATGAGTCTTGCTAATGGTTTGTCAATTTTGTTTATTTTTTCAAAAACCAGCTTTTAGCTTTGTTGATTTTTGCTATGGTCTCTTTAGTTTCTTTTGCATTTATTTCTGCCCTAATTTTTAAGATTTCTTTCCTTCTACTAACCCTGGGGTTCTTCATTTCTTCCTCTGCTAATTGCTTTAAGGTTAGAATTAGGTTATTTATTTGGCTTTTTTCTCGTTTCTTGATGTAAAGGCTGTAATGCTATGAACCTTCCCCTTAGCAGCTGCTTTGTACAGTGTCCACCATAGGTTTTGGGGTTGTTGTGTTTTCATTTTCATTCTTTTCTATACATATTTTGATTTCTTTTTGATTTCCTTCTAATGATTTGTTGGTTATTCAGAAGCGTGTTATTTAGGCCTCCATATTTTTGAAGTTTTAACAATTTTTTTCCTGTAATTGAGATCTAAATCTTACTGCACTGTGGTCAGAAAAGATGACTGGAATGATTTCAATTTTTTTTTTTTTTTTTAGACTAGATTTATGGCCCAGGATGTGATCTATTCTGGAGAATGTTCCGTGTGCACTTGAGAAAAAGGTGAAGTTGATTGTTTTGGGGTGAAATGTCCTATAGATATCAATTAGGTCTAGCTGGTCCATTGTGTCATTTAAGGTTTGTGTTTCCTTGTTAATTTTCTGTTTAGTTGATCTATCCATAAGTTGTGAGTGGGGTATTAAAGTCTCCCACTATTATTGTGTTACTATTAATTTCCTCTTTCATACTCGTTAGTGTTTGTCGTACATATTGCGGTGCTCCTATGTTGGGTGCATATATATTATAATTGTTATATCTTCTTCTTGGATTGATCCTTTGATCATTATGTAGTGTCCTTCTTTGTCTCTTTTCACATCCTTTATTTGAAAGTCTATTTTATCTGATATGAGTATTGCGACTCCTGCTTTCTTTTGGTCTCCGTTTGCATGAAATATTTTTTTCCAGCCCTTCACTTTTAGTCTGTATGTGTCTCTTGTTTTGAGGTGGGTCTCTTGTAGACAGCATATATAGGGGTCTTGTTTTTGTATCCATTCAGCCAATCTTTGTCTTTTGGTTGGGGCATTCAACCCATTTACATTTAGGGTAATTATTGATAGGTGTGGTCCCGTTGCCATTTACTTTGTTGTTTTGGGTTCACGTTTATACAACCTTTCTGTATTTCCTGTCTAGAGAAGATCCTTTAGCATTTGTTGAAGAGCTGGTTTGGTGGTGCTGAATTCTCTCAGCTTTTGCTTGTCTGTAAAGCTTTGAATTCTCCTTCATATCTGAATGAGATCCTTGCTGGGTACAGTAATCTGGGTTGTGGGTTATTCTCTTTCATTACTTTAAGTATGTCCTGCAATTCCTTCTGGCCTGGAGGGTTTTCTATTTGAATAGATCAGCTGTTATCCTTATGGAATCCCTTGTGTGTTATTTGTTGTTTTTTCCCTTCTGCTTTTAATATTGTTCTTTGGTTGATCTTGTTAATCTGATTAATATGTGTCTTGGGGTGTTTCGCCCTGGGTTTATCGTGTTTGGGACTCTCTGGGTTTCTTGGATTTGGGTGGCTATTTCCTTCCCCATTTTAGGGAAGTTTTCAGCTATTATCTCCTCGAGTATTTTCTCATGGCCTTTCTTTTTGTCTTCTTCTTCTGGAACTCCTATGATTCGAATGTTGGGGCGTTTCACATTGTCCCAGAGGTCCCTGAGGTTGTCCTTATTTCTTTTGATCCTTTTTTCTTTTTTCCTCTCTGTTTCATTTATTTCCACCATTTTATCTTCTACCTCACTTATCCTATCTTCTGTCTCCATTATTCTACTCTTGGTTCCCTCCAGAGTGTTTTTGATCTCATTCATTGCATTATTCATTTTTAATTGACTCTTTTTTATTTCTTCTAGGTCTTTATTAAACATTTCTTGCATCTTTTCAATCTTTGTCTCCAGGCTATTTATCTGTAACTCCATTTTGTTTTCAAGATTTTGGATCATTTTTATTATCATTATTCTAAATTCTTTTTCAGGTAGATTCCCTATCTCCTCCTCTTTTGTTTGACTTGGTGGGCATTTTTCATGTTCCTTTACCTGTTGGGTATTTCTTTGCCTTTTCATCTTGTTTAGATTGCTGTATCTGGAGTGGGCTTTCTGTATTCTGGAGGTCTGTGGTTCCTTTTTATTGTGGAGGATTTACCCAGTGGGTGGGGTTAGACGATTGGCTTGTCAAGATTTCCTGGGGTGCATCTTCTTATAATGAATTCTTTTCTACCAAAATAATAAAGCTGTTCACAGAAACAAATCACCTGTAATCTAACATGTACCACCACTTTTAGTTTATTTCCTTGTTTACCTCTTCAAAATTGGGTTCATGCTATTAAAAAATGGTCATTTTTTTCTGTGTAAAATTATGTGGTGAACATTTTTTCCTTTATGTGGTTTTGTTTTTGTTATGAACTACTTCATACATACAGATAAAGTATATAGAAAATATAAAGTGACAACTGGCATATCCAGAATGCAGCTTTAACACATTTTCATGTTTTGTCGCTTTTGCTTCAGATGTTTTCAGAGTACTTCTCCCTTCTCCCAGTCTTACTCTCCTTTTCTCCCCCCAGGTTGTACATTTTCTCATCATTAAATGCTTAGGGATTAAGTTTGGGGTTTTCTGTTTTGTTTTGTTTTTTAATGTGAATTTAACACCTTAAATGCATTAAAGTGCAGTAATCTTTTTAGATTCTTTTCTATAGCACTAGGCCTGTCTGATCCAACCCTGGATAGAAACAAAAGAGTTAGAATGCAAAGGACCCAAATCTTACGCTATGTTTTCATTAACTCTTTAAGATTCTATCATGTTTAATTAGAGAAAGTAAAGAAGATATTACATCTAAGTGGATGTATAGTTATTTCTTTTCAAGTTACTTAATAAAAGTAACTTTTATTGAAATTAGAAACTGATTCCTGATAAATGTCACCAATTTTAGACAGTTCTAAAATGAAAATAGGTAGTTTTTGTGATAATAGGAAAAATTTTTAAGTAGAACTTAGAAACATAAAATTCTTCTGGCATACTATTATATCTGAGTCAACATACATGTATTTATTTTTCATAGGACATTAAAGGGCTCAGCAAAAAAAGAAAGATGTATCCAGAAGATAAACCATTATCATCTGAGTCAGAGTCAGAATCAGAGTATACTGAGGAGGTAAGTATATAATTAAATCCATTTTCTTTACTTTAAAATACCTAGTTATTTGACTTAATGAATGTGAATTATTAAAAAATAATTTTTCATAAGTTTTTGACTCACTTTTCTAACATGTTAAATGCCATTTAAGATTAAATTCTGTATTTTTACAGAAGATAGTAATACAGTTTTTATTTTGATAATTATATTCCCACATACCTTTCCTATCTGAGAACTTTTATTTTTACTCTCCTAATATTTTCTTTAAATTTTACTACCATTTTGATGATATGAAAAATACTGTATAGTATGTAGCACATTAAAACCCAGCATTCCCTTGTTTTGGTGTTTTTTTTTTTTTTTCATTTATTTTTATTAGTTGGAGGCTAATTACTTTACAATATTGTAGTGGGTTTTCCCATACATTAACATGAATCAGCCATGGATTTACATGTGTTCCCCATCCTGATCCCCCGCCCCCACCTCCCTCCCCACCTTGTTTTGGTTTTGAGCTGCTCTTTAGGAAGCAGAAAGGTTATAAGGTAAAGCAGAAATGTTGATAGGACCTCAGTTTTCCTATCCATAAAATGAGGGACTATGATTATGTAATCTAGACCATCCTTTCCAGCTATAATATTTATGTCTTAGATTTTGTACTCTATTGGAATTAGAGTCCATTCTTAGTTCATTTTGGTTTATAAGTTATCATCTTTGATATAGTCCTCTGCTTAGACTTGAATTCCTCATTTGAAAAATAAAACCTGTAGCAATTTTATAGTAATATTTATGTAGCAATATTTCACGCTATTCTTTTAATGAAATTTGTAGGTAATATAGCTTACCTGTGCACATTTTTATATTATTGATAGTATCCCCTAAAGAAATAAAAATGAATAGAAGAAAATAATATATAATTTTATAAAATTGTATTTCGGTATATAAGTATTTGAGCATAATAACACTAGAAGACATAAAATATTGAGCTGCAGCAAAATTCAGGCTATAGCAGGCAAATTGACCTATGCCCTTAAAAAGCCATACAATAGCATTGTCATCGGTGACATTTTCAAAAATAGTAGACGATTCCCAGTAAAGCTCCCAGTAAAGCTCCGAATGAAACAAAAGACAGTCTTCCCTCTATTTACATGATATCGCTCTTATAGGACATTTACTATCCTGTCATTCTTCCATGTCTGCAGGGAGTTGGTTCCAGGACCCCTGTGGATATCAAAATCCGCAGGTGTTGTCTCTTACACAAAATGGCATAGTAAATACTTGTGTATACAACCTATGTACATCCTCCCATGTATTTTTAAGTTATCTGTAGAGTACATATAATACCAAATACAATGTAAATGCTGTATAAATAGTTGCTAGCCAATTCAAGTTTTGCTTTTTGAAACTTCCTGCCGTTTTCTCCCCCAAATTAAAAAAAAAAATTTGTTTACTTCTGGCTGTGCTGAATTTTGGTTGCTGGGTGGGCCTTTCTCTAGTTGCAGTGAGCAGGGGCTATTCTCTAGTTGCTACACGCAAGCTGCTCACTGCAATGGCTTCTGTGGAGCATGGGCCCTAGGGTGCGAGGGCTTCAGTAGTTGTGGCATATGGGCTCGGTAGTTGCGGCTCCTGGGCCCTAGAGCATGAGCTCGGTAGTTGTGGCACATGGGCACAGCTGATCCACGGCATGTGGGATCTTCCCGGATGCAGGGGTTGAACCTGCATCTCTGGTATTACAAGTAGATTCTTTACCACTGAGCCACCAGGGAATCCCCTTCCCAAAATATTTTTGATCCGTGGTTGATTGAATCCATGAGTGCTGAACCCGTGGATATGGAGGGCCAACTGTATGTTAAAACCCAGTACAAAATACTTTGTGTTCATATTTTAATAAACTTGTTCAGTCACTCAGTCATGTCTGACTCTGCGACCCCATGGACTGCAGCACACTAAGCTTCCTTCACTATCTCCTGAAGTTTGCTCACACTCTTGTCCATTGAGTCAGTGATGCCATCCAGCCATTTCATCATCTGTCATCCCCTTCTCCTCCTGCCCTCAATCTTCCCCAGCATCAGGATCTTTTCCAGTGAGTCAGCTCTTCACATCAGGTGGCCAAATTCAGCTTCAGCATCAGTCCTTTAATGAATATTCAGGGTTGATTTCCTTGCAGATTGACTAGTTTGATCTCCTTGCTGTCCAAGGAACTCTGAAAAGTCTTCTCCAGCACCACAGTTTGAAAGCATCAATTATTTGGCACTCAGCCTTCATTATGGTCCAACTCACATCCGTATATATGACTACTGGAAAAACCATAGCTTTGATTATATGGACCTTGTTGGCAAAGTAGTGTCTCTGCTTTTTAGTATGTTGTCTAGGTTTGTCATTGCTTTCCTTCCGAGGGGCAAGCACCTTTTAATCTTGTGGTTGCAGTCACCGTTTTTCCCCATGTATTTGCCATGAAGTAATGAGACTGGAGGCCAGGGTCTTAGTTTTTTGAATGATGAGTCTTAAGCCAGCTTTTTCAGTCTCCTCTTTCACCGTCAAGAGGCTTTTTAGTTCCTCTTTGCTTTTTCCATTAGGGTGGTGTTATCTGCATATGAGGTTATTGATACTTCTCTCAGCAATATTGATTTCAGCTTGTAATTCATCCAGCCTGGCATTTCAAGCATGATGTACTTTGCATATAAGTTAAATAAATAGGATGACAATATACAGCCTTAACATACTCCTTTCCCAATTTTGAACTAGCTCGTTGTTCGATGTTCAGTTCTAACTGTTGCTTCTTGACCTGCATCCAGGTTTCTCAGGAGGCAGGTCAGGTGGTCTGGTATTGCTGTCTCTTAGAATTTTGCACAGTTTGCTGTGATCCACACAGTCAAAGGCTTTAGTGTAGTCAATGAAACAGAAGCAGATTTTTTTTTGGAATTCCCTTTCTTTTCTGTGGTCTGGTGAATGTTGGCAATTTGATATGTGGTTCCTCTGCCTTTTCTAAATCCAGCTTGTCTATCTGGAAGTTCTCAGTTCACATACTACTGAAGCCTAACTTGAAGGATTTTGAGCATAACCCTGCCAGCATTTGAAATGAACACAATTATTGTGTGGTAGTTAGAGCATTCTTTGGCATTGCCCTCTTTGGGACTGGAATGAAAACTGGCCTTTTCCAGTCCCGTAGCCGCTGCTGAGTTTTCCAAATTTGTTGGCATATTGAGTGCAACACTTAACAGCAACATCTTTTAGGATTTTTTACTTTTCATAATTGGGTCCATTATATGAATGTCAAGCAGGCTATTATAAATTTATGTCAGGGCTGTCCTAGACATTGCATGACAGCCCTCCCCTGTATTAACCTGGCCCTCCCCACTCAGTCATTGTGATGACAAGAATACCACGAAAAACAGTATTTTTATTTTCTAAGTGTTTTCACGAGAGAACTACCACCCCTGTTGAAAGCTAATAGTTTCTAATGTTTATTTGTTCTATTCCTTTAGTCTGTTTTTGTTTGTTTGTTCTAGTGTTAGTTACTTTTCATATATTTAACATATAGTAACCTAGCAGATAAACCAAACAATTCAACATTTTGGCAATTTCTGCCTTTTACTATTATAATATGTTGTATTAATTATGTATTTCTTAATAAAAAATGTTATACTTGGATTTAACATTAATACACATCAGCTTTAGCAACTTTGAATGTAATGTAAATCCAGTGTATCACACTTTAAAATATTTAAATAAAATATTAATGGGGTAATAATTGTTACTTTAAAAGATTTTAATCAGTTCATTGGTACCAAGTATACTATATACATTTTTTTATATATGTATATACACATATAAAGCTACTATTTATTACCAACACCTTAGGTAAGAAAAGTACCTACTGTATTCCAGCCCGCTCCCTTGAGGGTGGGTTTTACCTACATTTTACCAAGAAGCTACAACTGAGAGTAATATATAGCAGAGGTAGGATTCAGAGCTTAGTCTGTTGTTTTCTTTCACAGCTCAAATTTTTTATCTACTATACCTCTACTGCTGTTTTTAGGTACTGAAAGAGTGGCTCAGTGGTAAAGAATCTGCCTGCAATGCAGGAGACCCAGGTTTCGATTCCTGGGTCAGGAAGATCCCCTGGAGAAGGGAATGGCAACCCACTCCAGTATTCTTGCTTGGAGAATCCCATGGACAGAGGTGCCTGGTGAGCTATAGTCCATGGAGTCGCAAAGAATCAAACACAACTGAGCAACTAACCCTTTCACTTTCCTTGAAAAGTTTTTCATTGAATCCTCCCTGTGATTTAATAGAAGATTAAGGAACAACAAAGCAACTTAAAATGTTATTTCATTGTCCAAAAAAAGTTTTTTACATAAAATTTTTAAAGATCCAAGTTATATTAGTGGGGAAAAAAAAACACCTTGGGTATAAGTTACATATTTAACTTTTCTCCACAAAAATTTTAATTCTGTAGGTACGAGCAAAAAAGAAGAAAAGCTGTGAAGAACGAGAAAAAACAACAGCAAGTATCACGTTTTTACATGATAACAGTATAGCTATTTTGTTTAATGTAAACGTCATGATAAAGCATGATTGCATTTATTAGAACTAAATGTTTATTGAGAAAGATGTGGTGTTCAGCAGCTTCACTTAATGAGTTGGAGAAAGTTAAATTGGCTCAGAGGAAGAGGAGGCATATCCTGGTAGCATTTCAGTATTTCACTGTTAAAACTGTAAGCTTAAACTTTTGTTTGACTTCCTTAAATGATACTAGGAAACATGAAGCTAAAGTATGGTGATTTCCTCCATCTTCGAGAGTAGTTATTCCCAGATCTACCAAACTGATACTAACAGAAAAAAGCTCCTGAAGCACAAGCTTCAGTGAAAAATAAGCAGGAACATGACAGTATAAATGATTCAGTAATAAAGATGATTCTTGTCATTTCTGAAGCCATCTCTACTGCTGTGCAGGTTGAGAAGTTGGAAGACGGGAATAAGGAAAATGGACCTGGTACCCAATGAGAAGTAGACCAGCCTAGAGAAAGTGTATAACAAATTACCAAAGAGAAAGGGAGGTCATATCACCAGAGTAATTTAGGAGCACTCACATAAGTGTGGACTGTGGCCTTTGAAGGCGTTTTCTTAGGGAGAAATAAAAGAAAAATGAACAGCATCATTTGTAGGTTTGACAGTAACTGCCCCTCCTCAGAATGTCTTTTGCTCTTAAATGAGAGTCCCCTGAAAAGAAGGTTCACCTGATAATGTGTGATTCATAGCATTTTATATGCTCCAAGATCAAGGACACGTTTAAGAGACTTTTTTCCTGAGTGGGAAAATAATTTGGGTAAAGACTGCTTGTGTCTTTGGTTAGATTATTGACACATAAAGTTAACTGATTTGGGATAACTAACTTGTATTTGCACACTTCAGTTCCGTGTGTTTATTAAGCTTCTCTATGCAGGACTGGTTCTGTCTTGGTAGAGCTGTTAAAATGGAATTCAAGATAGATAAGAGGGTGATAAATGAGGGGCTGACTGAGGGAGGGGAGGCCTCTTTGAGGAAGTAAAATTCAGCTGAAATCTGATTCACAAAAAAGAGCCAGCCAGTAGATGAAAGGAAGACTGTCCGAGACAAAGAGAAGAGTTCAGGACCTGTGGTGGGAGTGAGTTTGGTACATTTGAAGAAATGAAAAAAAGGAGGCTTGGCTCCTTCGTAGAAGACAGAGGAAGAGCATACAGTGAGGCTGGAAAGTAAGCAGAGGCCCTATCTCCGAGCACACCGGGTTTTTATCAAAGCAGACAGGTGGCCTAAGTCAGCTTTACCTTTTTAAAATGTTTGACAGGGGTGATGGTAGACATAAATGAGAAATGCTATTACTTGTATTGCAGTGATAGTGGTGGAGATGGGCTGGCCTGGTAGATTCGAGATACGTTTCAGACTCAGGTGGTAGGCCTTGCCTGGCGCTTCAGGGGTGGGGGGTGGAGGCAGAAGAGCAGAGCCAAAGAAGCTTAGGTGGTTTGGCCTAACTGAAATGTGAATTAATTAGTGGTGCCGTTCACAAAGTGGCTGAGAGGGTCTTGAGAAAAAAATTAGGCATTTTTAATGGTAGTTTTAAATATGCGTGGTAGAGCTATTAATGAGGTACTTGCAGTCTTCAGAGCCTAGGACTGGATATAGAGATTGGTTTGTAAGTGGTATTTAAAGCCTGTGATTGGGAAAGCATGTGGAAAAGAAGGAAGCCCACAAAGGTTGAGCAGAGGAAGAACCAGCAAAGGAACTGGGGCCTTTGTGATAGAAGAAAAGCAGCAGTGAGGTGTCATGGGAGCCAAGAAGAAACGTTTCTAAGAACAGAATGGCCAGCAGTCCTTTTATGAAAAAGGAACCTGTACCCAAAACTTACCTTTAGAAGTCCAAATATAAAAAATTTAAAAATTAAAAAAAAAAAGTCCAAATATAAGATTTGGACTCTGTAGCAGTCCATGAATACTTGGACTTGTAATGAGAAGAACAATGGAAGTTGTTTTAAGAACCATAAAGTAGTAAAGACCTTAGTGGGGGCAAGGGGTGGAAAGTTCTCCTAGATTAGGAGATGGACTGGAAGCTTGGCTTTTGCCACCTCTGTGTGCCTCTTCCCCTTTTACTTTCTTCTGAATATCAGCACTAGTATATTACTTGATGCCCCATTTCCACATATCTGTTTCTAAAAGGTCTGCCTTTCTCTTTTACATCAGAAAGTCAGGGTGTAGCAAAATTTTAGCTTCCTTTGTCTAGTCACAGTATCACTACTTTTACAATGGCCTTTTCCTCTAAAAATCCAAGCGCTAAATAGACTTTTCAACTTTGCATCAGTATTTTGTACCAGTTAGTTGTTAAGTTAATGAAGTAGTCCTACCAGCCTAAGCAGTACATAATATCTTTTCCTATTTACTTAAAAAATAGGTTTCATGTATTTTTCGTTTGAATGCTACCATTTTATAATTGTTTTACTACGATGTGACGTTTCCTTTGCAGTAACTATAATTATTGCAGCTTTAGAAATTAGATAACATAAAGTATAGTAGTTGATACCATAATTCAGTTGAATTTATCTCCTATAGGAAATGTTGTTAGAAGCCACAATAACGTGCTGCTGACACAGAGTTTTTCCTTATATTTTGAAAATTGACAAGTACTTTCTTAGTCCTCATACAGTATTATTGAGGCTTTTTGAGAAATGTTTTGAGTAACTTGCTTGTTTGTTTGGATTGTTTGAAATGACTATATAGTAACTTAGAAGTACCGTAGTGAACTTGTTTTTAATTTGCAGGTTTTCATGTAGCTATATCTTACACGGAACTATCTTTTCAGGAAAAAACAAAAAAGAAAAAGAAGCATAAGAAACACAGTAAGAAGAAGAAAAAGAAGGCTGCTAGTTCAAGTCCTGACTCACCATAACATCAAGAAGAATCAGGATTCACTTGTAAAGAAAGTGCAATGTCTAAGGAAATTTCAACTGTGAAAATTATGACATATTTACTAAAATGCATGAATTTTCTTGTTTTTAAATTATTCCTGGACTATCAGTAGCCACTCAGATGCCACTATGTGAAGAGGCCATAATTGTTGCCTGCTGCTTGAACATCTATTTTTTTCCCTCTTCCAGTAACTCTGGGAGGTAATACACTGCAGTCATACTAGTGGTTTAAGATATTTGGGAATAAAGTTAATATTTTGACTAGAAGTATCTAATATCAAAAAAATTGAATCTGTATACATCATTAAGATGTAATCAGAAATGACCAGATGACTCTAGTTAACCTTTTTTGAAGTAGGGATTACGTTGATATTTCAAAATCCTTACTCTTGTAGATAAGTGTATTTTAAATTTTCCCCCTTTTTATTTACCTGGGGAAGGAGCTTTTAGGGGTGGGGGTGGTTTGCTATCACTTTAGCTAGCAGAATAGCGTGCCTTTATCCTCACACATCTTATTTTTGTGGACACAGCAGCCATGCTTCGTGGGGAGGTCAGAGCCAGGTATGGCGGCCCTGCCCTTCTTGAGCTCAGTCACCTCGGACTCTGCCCCGTGCTGCTTGAGCGAACCAGAGGAATAGCCTTTTGCAGCATGAGAATGCCCCAGAAGCTCTGGGGTTTACCTCCACTTCGATAATACTGAATGTTTTTTAGCGTTAGAATGTGTTATAACATTTGAACTAATTTTGACTACACTTTGGCTTTGAAAAGGAATCATTTCAGATAGACACTGGTACTTTTTGAACTTGATAGCTAAAGATTCTGAAATGCATGTTTTATACTGTTAAGTTTTAACCAGTCAGGAAAATTTTATGTAACCAGTGATAGTTCTTTTATTTTTTGTATGAATTTTGTTTAGGCTGTAATGTTTAGCTTTTTATTAACTTCTTATTCTTGCTATCTTAAATTCCTTACTGTGTTTAACAGCATACTTGCCAAGCTATTTAGCATGTAAAAAGCAGGTTTTTTATTTTTTTTTTTTTTAAACAGCTTCATATTGAAGCTGAGACTTACCATAAATAAGTTGAGTGGCAGGCCTGGTATGCTGTGTCTTGTTACATAAAACTATTGCCAGAATCTTAGTAAATATAACGTTTTAAAAGTTTGTCTTTGTATATTCACAACAGATTATGACAAGTTAAAATTTAATTGAGAATTACATTATTGCTTTTCCTGTGTCATATTTTACTAAGATTTTGTGCCTCATATCTCCTGCTGAACTGTTTACTAGTAATGTTAAAGAGAATTGATAAATCATTTTCACTTTACATTTTTATATAATCAGGTAACATGAAATATAATTTGATGTACAATTTTGCCTGTTACAGAGGGTGTGCTAATTATAGTGGCATATGCACAAAACATTTTAGCATGACAAGAAGCTGAATAAATAGCTATTTTACGTAAAAATAGCTGTGTTCTTATCAGCTCCCTTTGAGTCACAAGTTATAAACATTAAGAAACACTGTTAATTATGAAATGGTAGATGGATAAGACATGTCCCCAAAGTTTTAGCAAATTTCCCTAAATTTTATGCTTGAATTTTCATAATCTTTCCTCTTTAAAGAAATCTACAAGGTTTTGAGTACACAGCAAGTTGGGGAGACATTTTTTATCCTAAAAGAAGTTTCTCAGAATTGTTCATGAAATGCTAAAGGATAGGACAAACTTATCGGGTTACTTGTTGATCAGATTTGCTTTGAACATAAAAGTATACCTTTACAGACTGGTCCTGTATAGGATATTATGTCCCACTAACAGCAGCAGTTCATCTCTTTCTCCCTCCACCAAACTCGTTTTTCTTAAATAATTATATACTAATTTTATAAACATAAAACATGTTATTTGGATAATGATGCCAAGGTAACTGCAACAAAATTGATGAGTGTCTGGGTTGAGAAATTGAATTTATACCTGGTGCTACCTTTTTCTGATTGTTTCGAATTCCTTTGGTTGCCCTTAGTATATTTAGGTGTTTAAAATACCCTAAGATTATTCTGAATTTATTTTATCCAGAGTATGGATTCATATTCCTCCAGTCAAGATGTGCTAAGAGCCTAATTTTCTTTTAATTTCATGGAGAACAATTGACTAGCCACTAAGAACAGTTATTAAAACTTGCCAGTTTTCAACTTAAAATCAGTGAACATTTGGCATTTCCTTAAGAAAAGTTTTGGGAGTTTTGTTCTTTCCCAGTTGTATTTGCCTAATTTGTTTTTATATGTTATTTAAAATTTAGTAAGAATACATTGTTCTAGATTCTGAAAGTCATTTTAGTACTTTTTTTCCCCTTGCTTTACCACAGTGAAGACCAGCAGACATACACAAGAAGATGTTTGTTCTTTATACCAGGATTCGACAGTAGATATGAGAACAGTTACCATCTTGGCTAGCTTTGACATAATCATACTATGTTTTCCTACCAGTCAGTCAGATAAGTTGGAGGGGTAAATGTGAAGATTTTATATTTCTCTAAAGTTCCCAGATTGAGGCCTCTGCTTATCATGAGAAGGTACTTGGTTAGAGTTTTCAGAGGAAGTTATATATAACCTTTGAAGGAGATTTTTATAGCCTAGGGAGTTATTTTTATTTCTACTTAAAGATAAGGTCTTTATTATTATTATGTGTTCATCCATAAACATATTCAACTGTAGAATTTGTTCTCGGGAAATATAAGTGGTGATACTCTTAGATACCACTTGAAGTGGTGTTGAACCACAAAAATCAAAGTTGGATTAGCTGTAATATTTCAGATCACAGTAACGCTAATGAAATCACTGAAATTTTTACTGAGTAGTAACAGCCACTATTGCATATTTTTCCAATTGCTTGAGAACCTTCTGTGTTTGGTTGCTGGGATGTTGCCATGGTCACGTTCTGTGTTGGTGTGGAGTGGGGAGTTGTGGAATCAGTGGCAACCCAGGACGCCCAGGCTTGGAGGTAGGCTGTCTGAGAAGTCTTCATTGTTTTGAAGCCACACTTGACATGGACCAGAAGGTTCTGAAGAGACTGGTGGAATCCATCAGTAAGAGTGTCAATAGCTGTAAGTACTGACCAGATACCTAGCGCTGCCTGAACATCTTCCGTCAAATAAAAACATTGGGTAGTTGGCCAAGAACAAGTGCTTTGTAACCCCAAAGTAGAGTTCTATTTTCTATCTAATATTTTGGTCATTTTAAATACATAGGTAGTAAGTGAATGATAATCCCTGCACTTACACAGAAAACATTTCAGTCATCAGGTGTCCTAAAATACGTTACATGTGTAGGAAGACTGGCTTGAGAATTTATGTGACCGTGAAAATGCTAAAGGACTATGTGCCTGCAGAGTTCTGGTTTTATTATAGTCTGAAGTTTCATAAGAGACCTCAAAGTGTAAAGGTTTGCTTTGACAGCCCTCCTGGGTTCTCTGGCACAAAAGCCATAGCAGCAGATGACTGCTGCGCTTCCCAAGATTGATAGAGGTACATGAGGCATTTTAGATGTTAAAGAAACACCTTGTTGCTTTTGCACATGGCAAGTGTTTGTTAAACTAACAGACTTTTTTTAGGATTCCTTGCCCTGCCAGACTTTAAAAAAGTAATCTTGTGAATTTTTTGTTTCTGAAGCCTGACCACAAGCAATCCTGACCGCATTTCTAAAAATTTGTTTCTAGACTTTGAGGAACTATTATTTCAGCCAGCTTTACGGCCTCATTATTGGGCACTTCCATTTTTCTTTGTGTGACCTTGGCAGGATAGTCACTACCTTGTTTAAGCATCTCATTGTGGATATAATTCAGTTTTCTCTTTTAGTTGGATTTTAAATGATCTAAGTTCCTCAAGCACTCCTGGGCCCGGTTTACTCCTGTCGTCCTACTACCCGTAAAATCCATTCAGCAGATTGACCTAGTGTTGAATGCAGTAAGAAATGCCTGCTATTAACAGCCCGAGTTTTAGAACACTCAAAAGGAAGTTACGCTTGCTTTGCAAACCTGACTCCTCTCCCTTCCTGATGAGATTGTTCTTAGTGGCGTCTGCTACCCGTACGTGTGTTTACAGTCATTCTTCGTTACTCATATTTGAAAGCGATTCTCTGAAATAGTAGACACGAGTATGTAAAACTTAATGAGAAAAAAAAAAAAATGAGACCCATATCCCATATAGTCTACAAAGAAGATAAAGCTGTTTAGGAAAAAAGAAGTTGCATTCCTTCCTTATTCCAAAGTTTTTGACACTTAATAATTCTTAAGTTACTATTAAAAGTTCAGACCCTAAATACTTGAACAGCTAAGTGACCAGGATAACCAGATTATTAACAGCTGATGTTGTTGAGCTCTTCATTGACAGGATACTGCAAAATGGTTTATGTCCATTGTCTTCTCTTCCATTGAGGTAGGTGATGTTATCCATGTTCTTCGGTGAGGAAACTGCATCTTAGTTTAATTGTTTATGTAAAGTTACCCAGTTAGTGGGCTGAGCTAGTCTGATGTACACTCAGATAATCTTTGTTTTTTCAAATTAATCGGCATTATAGCCCCTGATGGTCATTCTGTACTGTTGTACCATAGTAAGGGCGCAGTGAAAAGTTGTTGAAATCAGTTCCCGTTCTTGAGTCCTTGCAGTTGAGACCAGGATAGACGATGTGTCTCATGACTAGAATTTGGTTGATGATGGATAGGGGTGGGAAGGACTAATAAGCTGTTGCTGCTTTGGCCATCCCAAGAACGGACTGTCTTTATTTCTCTTGGTGTTCTAATTGTGTGACAGAAAGTTGAAGTGATTTTTCCTGGGCTTTGCTTTAGAGCTTCTTAGGAGGGAGCCTTCATAATTTGCTAGGCCCCTCAAATGCCACATGGCCATCCAGTCCAAGCCAGGACCTTTGTGTGACTGTGCTCAGATTGTCAGCTGGTCACCTCCGGTGACCTCCCAAAGGAAATTCACTCCCTTGCTAAACAGCTGTTTCCTCTTTTTTTTTTTTTTCCAACAGATCTAGAATGTTTTGTATTCTAGAGCTAATATGACTTCTGTCTTCATTTACACTGCTCTCTAGAGCTACATTGTTCATTATAGTAACCACTAGCTTCATGTGGCTATTTAAATAAAATGTGTGGAACTTAAAATCCAGTTTTGGTCACACGAGCCACTTTTCAGGGTTTAATACCAACAATTGGGTTGTGGCTACCAAATTGAACGGCACAGATATAGAACATTTCCATTATCTCAGAAAGTTCTATTAGACATTGCTGCTATAGAGTCATGCAAAGAAATTATTCCCTTTTCCAAATAATGGCCCTTTAATCTGATGGGGGAGGCAGATAATTACCTCATGGTATATAGTAAATGGCTTCATGGGTGAGTAACCTGTGTGTTCTCATAGGGCCCCATGCTAAGTTTAAGGCTCTGCTAACACTGACTTAAATAATTTTTTATGTTTTTATTCTTACTTGTATTTATTTATTTATTTGGCTGTGCCAGGTCTTAGTTGTGGCATGCTGGGTCTTCGATCTTTCCTGCAGCACGCAGGCTCTAGTTCCCTGACCAGGGACCTGACAAGGGCCCCGTGCATTGGGTGCACAGAATCTTAACCATTGGACCACCACATCCAGTCCCAAAATTGGAGACCTGCATTTTCATTTTGCATTGGGCCCACAAATTCTGTAGTTGGTAGTGGCCATGACCTCTTACTTGTAGTATGGTAGGAGTAGCTCCCCCTTCAGAATCACCTAAAGGTTTATATTGAAAAGGTGGATCCCTGAGTACCATCCTTAGTGTATTTTAAACAATCTCTTGTCAGTGGTGCCAAGCCTCCAGATGTTCACTTCATGTGTTCTTAGACACTATAAAGTTTGAGGATCCTGATCTGAATTGTCTTTTCCACTTTAGACTTCAATTCTGTAGCCTAATGTCAATCCCAGTTTGACAGTGAGCTGGGAATCGACCCAGTCTTTTTCACACAGATTGTCATTTTTATACTTATGTACATTAGCAAACTTTATTTTAAAGTGAAGAATTTTAAAATGATTCTTAGTAGTGCCATGTGGTTTCATTCAACTGATCATTTTGGCATCTCAGACCTACTCTAGATCTTGACTCTCATCCAGCATATTCCTTAACTTCTCCCATTTACAAGTGATTGATTGTCATTTATTTAGCAAACATGTATTGAGAGATTACCGTTGTCCTAAGCTCTACTGGTTACTGAATAGATATTAACCTAAAAATAAGAGATTTTGCTAAAATCCCAAGTATTTAGTGAATTAATGTTCCCTGATCCACTCCTACCAGATGGAGGAAATAGTTAACTGTAGTATGATTTGACTATGTAAACTCATGAGCCTGTCTTTTCTGAGCACTCAGGAGTTTTTAACACAATTGATCGTCTTTTTTAGGACTTAGACCAGGACCACCTAAGGGCCCACTAGTCCAATATGTGGCTTTTTCTATATTTGTGATATGTAACATGAGCCAGTGTGTGCACATACATAGGTTTGTGTACATACAGACTTCCTAGCTGTGCCTGCAGAACAGGCTTAGAAATCCACAAAGAACCAGATTTCCTTAAAGCAATGGCTGAACAGAGCAAAGAGGGGAAACCTACACGACTCCTCTTTTTACTCTAGCACTGCTGCCATGCTCATCTGGTCTCCAACTGTGTGGAGGTTTTTCCCAACAAACAGTTCTCTGTGACACTAGCTGAGTGCCCCTATAATTAATATAATAACCAACACTACCTGGAGAGCATCAGATTCTACAGGTTAAGGGTTCAGTCCAGAAGACAGTACCCCACCAGATGCCGATCACAAGTCCAGGTTATTAGCTGTGCTGCTGACCAACTGGCTAACAAATCATGACCCCCTCCTGTGGTCAGTTAATTTGCTAGAGCACCTCACAGAACTCAGGATGCAGCTTACTCCAGGTTACCAATTTATTATGAAAGGATATAATTGAGTAGCTGGACGGAAGAGATGCATAGAGCAAGGTATGTGGTAAGTGGTATGGAGTTTCCAGGCTCTCTGGACACCTCTGTGTTCACCAGCCCAGAAGCTCCCCCAAGCCCCACTTTCGGGTGATTTTATGGAGGTTTTATTACACAGCCATGATAGATCATTAACTCAATTTCCAGCCCCCCTCTGGAGAAGGGATGGTGGTGGAACTAAAATTTCCACACTTTTAATTAAACATGATTCGGTTTTTCTGTTGACAAGCTCCCACCTAAGAACAACCAACAGTCACCTCATTAGAACGAAAGACATCCTGTCAACAAGGAAATGCTAAGGGATTTAGGAGCTCTGTGCCAGAAAGCAAGAGGAGAGACCAATTTTTTTTTCCTGCCTGTTATTTCATACGGATAATACAAGATGGGACTGGCGAGCACTGCCAGAATGCAAGAAGTGTTGCACAAGGGGGAGGGCATGTGGGACAGAAGAGCCTAACCTGAAAGCCCCAGGGGCCAGAGCTGAAGCAACCTGAGCAGCGACATTATTGAGAAGTGACATGGTGTTGGCCTAAAATAAACAAATGTGACTTCATACTGATGTAGATGATTAAATGGAAAAGAGACAAATCTGCCTTTGAAGAATTTAATAGTATAAATACCCCTTCCCTATGAAGTGGAGTTTAATTAAACCTTTATCATGAGAGACTGGCTTCTAAAGACTAGAGAAAGGAGAAGTAGATTCAGTGGAGAAACTGAACCGTGTGATCCTGCTTAGCAGCAGTGATACATTATGTTAGTGTCACGTATCTGATACGTGACAAAAACAGCACTTTATCCCTCTAGTATTTTTCCCCAAAACACAACCACACTTTAATTATGAGGAAAGCATTAGGCAAACCTAAGTTGAGGAACATTGTGCAAAATAAAAACTGTCAAGTTCATGAAAAGGACTAAGACAGAACACTTGCAGGATTGGAGATGTGACAGCCAAATGGATCCCGCGTGGGATCCTAGAATAAACAAAGGAAATTGGTGGGAAAACAGGTGAAATCTATAATTTAGTTAATAATAATGTGCCAGTGTCAGTGTATTAATTTTGACAACTGCCCCATGGTTATGTAAGAAGTCAGCAGGAAGAAACAGTGAGGAGTTTAGGGGAATCTTACTATCACTGCATCTCTTACGTAAAATAAAACTATTCCAAACTAAAAAGTTTAATAAATAACGTGTCAGTATATGTATGAACACCATTCTCATTACCCACAGTTTCTCAAGTATCAAATACAGGGGTTCTTTGACCACACGTGTAAGGTCTTTAGATATAATGGAAGTGAGCTGCATAGGTAAAACTCAGAAGTTACTACCTGCTGCAGATTGTGTCTAAAATCCTTGATTATTTTGCTGGATAACTTGTTAGTATTTGATTCAGAGCAATTCCCGACTCCTGACTCACTTTCTTCAGATATCTATTTCACGTCGCTGTAACACTCAAACGTTAATTCTCCATCAGAGTTGAGCAGGGCTAGTTTCAGGCAAACATTAATGTAATATGTATGCAATGTAGTGTGTCCACACACGAATGTGTTTCTCCTCATATTCCATAAAAGAAGGAGAAAAAAAGAGACTTCGTCCTCAGAGCACCTGCACCCCCTTCTGTGACCAAGTCTTGAAAAGTCACGTTGCTTTATTTTATTGTACTCTTGGTTGAAATGGCGGTCAAAAAATACCCCTAGTTTTAAGTGGAGACACAAACCCCATCTTTCTAAGGGAGAAGTATCAGAAGTCTCATTCTAAGAAGACCATATGAGTGGGACAGGATTTAAAATTATCTGGGAATATATAACCTGTCACCTCTAGATTGACCATTCATAAGGCAGTTTAAAGAATCCACTGCCAAAGTGATCCTCCTTAAATGCAAATCTGATTGTTAACTTGCCAGGCAAAATTTTTCAATAAGCCCCTCTGTAAAGTCAAACAGTTCCGCCACCTCGCTGCACCAAACCATCTGTGGCTCTGAGAACATGCCACCCTGCCTTCAAACTGCCTCCTCTTACTTAATAATGCTATTAATTATTTATTAATTTATTAATCTATTAATTATAACTTATATTTTATATATTAATAGATAATGTAAATATACAGTATAAAATTATAATTTATATAAATTAATTATAATTTAATAACAATAATAAGTGCTTACTCCTGTGACTGGCTTTAGCTCGAGGGACACCTCTTCCTGGAGCCCCTTCTCACTCACTCACTGCCTTTCCCCACTTAATGATTCCTTTCTTTGGGTCACTGCCAAACACTATAATCACAGTGTTTGTAACACTTTTATTTCATTTCTTTTTCTCTTGACCAAAGTGTAATAAATTAAGGGCAGAAATGATGGTGTATTCATTGCCTAGGTTCATGGGAGGCCCTTAATAAATACTTATTAGATGGATAAAAATGACTTTTATGTCAAATCTTGGGGCTATGTATGAAGCCTGAGACTCTAGTTCAGTTCATAAATAATGTTAGGTATCTTTGTAATTGTTTATTCTATAGATTTATCAACATTTACCCTAAGAGTCAAGTCATTCTGACCATGTTAGAAACCCTAATGTAACCTGCATATTTGCTGTCAGTTCTCATTGGTTTTTGTTGGGTAACTTGAAATCACCTCGAAGACAACATCTAAAAAAATATTTCTCCTTCCACCCTCCCCAAAAGAGGGAGGGAGGAGAAGGAAGAGAGAAATAGAACCTGTAAACAGCTTCCCTCCTAACTCTCCAGTTCAGTGGCTCAGTCATGTCCAACTCTTTGCAACCCCATGAACCACAACACGCCAGGCCTCCCTGTCCATCACCAACTCCCAGAGCTTACCCAAACCCATGTCCATCCAGTCGGTGATGTCATCCAGCCATCTCATCCTCTGTGGTCCCCTTCTCCTCCTGCCCCCAATCCCTCCCAGCATCAGGGTCTTTTCAAATGAGTCAGCTCTTTGCATGAGGTGGCCAAAGTGTTGGAGTTTCATCTTCAACATCAGTCCTTCCAATGAACACCCAGGACTGATCTCCTTTAGGATGGACTTGGATTTCCTTGCAGTCCAAGGGACTCTCAAGAGTCTTCTCCAACACCACAGTTCAAAAGCATCAATCTTCTGCGCTCATCTTTCTTTATAGGTCAAATCTCACATCCATACATGACCACTGGAAAAACCATAGCCTTGACTAGATGGACCTTTGTTGGCAAAGTAATGTCTCTGCTGTTTAGGTTGGTCATAACTTTCCTTCCAAGGAGTAAGCGTCTTTTAATTTCATGGCTGCAATCACCATCTGCAGTGATTTTGGAGCCCAGAAAAATAAAATCAGCCATTGTTTCCACTGTTTCCCCATCTATTTCCCATAAAGTGATGGGACCAGATGCCATGATCTTAGCTTTCTGAATGTTGAGCTTTAAGCCAACTTTTTCACTCTCCTCTTTCACTTTCATTAAGAGGCCCTTTTCTTCTTCACTTTCTGCCATAAGGGTGGTGTCATCTGCATATCTGAGGTTATTGATATTTCTCCCGGCAATCTTGATTCTAGCTTGTACTGCTTCCAGCCCAGCGTTTCTCATGATGTACTCTGCATATAAGTTAAATAAGCAGGGTGACAATATACAGCCTTGACGTACTCCTTTTTCTATTTGGAACCAGTCTGTTGCTCCATGTCCAGTTCTAACTGTTGCTTCCTGACCTGCATACAGGTTTCTCAAGAGGTAGCTCAGGTGGTCTGGTATTCCCATCTCCATAATTTTCCACAGTTTATTGTGATCCACACAGTCGAAGGCTTTGGCATAGTCCATAAAGCAGAAATAGATGTTTTTCTGAAACTCTCTTGCTTTTTTGATGATTCAGCGGATATTGGCAATTTGATCTCTGGTTCCTCTGCCTTTTCTAAAACCACCTTGAACATCTGGAAGTTCACGGCTCATGTATTGCTGAAGCCTGGCTTGGATAATTTTAAACATTACTTTACTAGTGTGTGAGATGAGTGCAATTGTGTGGTAGTTTGAGCATTCTTTGGCATTGCCTTTCTTTGGGATTGGAATGAAAATTGACCTTTTCCAGTCCAGTGGTCACTGCTGAGTTTTCCATATTTGCTGACATATTGAGTGCAGCACTTTCACAGCATCATCTTTCAGGATTTGAAATAGCTCAACTGGAATTCCATCACCTCCACTAGCTTTGTTCCTAGTGATGCTTCCTAAGGCCCACTTGACTTCACATTCCAGGATGTCTGGCTCTAGGTGAGTGATCACACCATTGTGATTATCTGGGTTGTGAAGATCTTTTTTGTACAGTTCTTCTGTATATTCTTGCCTCCTCCTCTTAATATCATCTGTTTCTGTTAGGTCCCTACTATTTCTGTCCTTTATTGAGCCTATCTTTGCATGAAATATTCCCTTGGTATCTCTAATTTTCTTGAAAGTTTTCTCAAATTATCTTTAATTCATAGAATCAGACTTTTAGAAACTGAGGGACTATCAGAGATCATATAGAATAATACTCAAATTGTATAGGTGAGGACTCTGAGGCATAAAGAAGTTGAATTGTGTTAAGTCAACTATGTAGGATACGAAATGGAAGTGGAACCCAGACTTAAGTCTAGTACCCCCAACACACAAAGCCTAATCACTTAGTTCTCAGTTCGGACAGTGCATTAGAGTCACCTTTGTGCTTCTTAAGCAGCATCTCAGGCTCCCTGCCCGCTTTCTGATCTCATTTCTGTGGTCCTAAGTAAAGCTTATTGCTCCAAGCCAGGCTTCTAGGCTTCCAGCTTTCCCCTTCAGTACAACTTTGCCAGATGGGTTTTATTAAACCACTTCTTGACCCTTACAGCATAGAAGAATTAGCTGAGCTTTTGTTTCAAAGGTAGCTCCTGGACCCACTGTTAGCAACTGTGACTTAGTAGGTCTGGGGCAAGGCCTTTGACAAGCAATGAGAGGTGGGTGATTTTCATACAGAGGGTCCAAAGATGATACCACAAGAAACCCTGCTCCAGAAAAACAAACATTAATCTTCTGACCAGGCATTCAAGGCTCTATTTCAACAGCCTGTCCTCTTCAGTCTTGTTTTTCACTTCTTCCCAACTTGCTATGCTCCCAACAAAACATATTCAACCTCAATCTCAATTCTCTCCTTTACTCATGTTATTCCCTCTTCCTGGAATTCTCCACTTCTTTACCACCCTGAATACATTCCTTTCTGGATAAATTGCTCTGCATCCATCAAGGCCCAGTTCAAAGTCTACGCTCATGAAAATAGCACAAGTCTTTCTCATACAGATTTCTCTTCACATGTCTATAGTGGTGAGTGTTATATGACATAATTTAACATTTATATACTGTCTTAATGAGACCTCTGAGTGGCATCTGTCTTGACTGTGTGAGCTCTTAAGTAACAAGTCCATGTCACAGTTTTTAAACCACTAGTGCATCACAGAAACAAAATAGCTATACATTTAATTAGGTTGGAGAACTCAGAGGTTAAATCTAAGTTGTATTTATTTGTATTTTCATTTTACAGTCAAAAAGAGTGAAATAGAGTGTCTCATAAGGATTTTTCACAACTTGGTGGGAAGAGGTGACATAAAACTTGCTAACGCTGGACTAGATCGTAACACATTTCGAGTGATCCTGCACAGCGTATTTGGAATGACTGATGATGTGCTAATGAACAGGGGTAAGGAGTCCTGGAGACTGAGATGGGCCAAGCTGCGGTGGCAGATGCGCGCGCGTGTGTGTGTGTGTGTGTGTATACACACATACATATATACATACACATATATTCAGTTTTCACCAGACTGAAATTTTTAAAGCAAAAACTATACATATAATTCTGGTAGTGCTACTGATTTAGAACAGTAAATCTGATTTGATGATCAGGATGGATTTTATTATAAACTCACTCAAGTTCTTGTCTCATAGCTGTAGTACTTTGAGAAAGAACCAGTAAGGAACTAAATAAGCTAGCAGTATTTTTTTTTAAGATAAGTTTGTTAAAAATAAAGATAAGCTTGTGGTTTCCATTGTCTTTGGATTCATATGCTGTAGACATGTAAAACATATATAAAGACATGTTGACTTCTTCAACAAACACAAAAAGAAAATTACTCATTATATTGAAAAAAATTAAATAATTTTATATTTAAAATAAGAAATTATATAACGTGTTCCAGTCAGTTTCAATAACAAACTTTCAGTGTTCAATTTGATGTCTTGATGTGTGTATACACCATGAAGACCGTATCATGTCATGCGGTGGTGCTCAGTCATGTCCGACTGTTTGCAGCCCCCGTGGACTGTAGCCTGCCAGGCTCCATCCATGAAATTTTCCAGGCAAGATTACTAGAGTGGGTTGCCATTTCCTTCTCCAGGGGATCTTCCCAACCCAGGGATTGAACCCTCATCTCTTGCATCTACTGCTTGGTAGGTGGGTTCTTTACCACTGAGCTACCTGGGAAGTCCATAGTCAAAATAATTAATGTTTCCATTAACCCCAAAGGAGACAATAATATTTTGTTTTCTATAGGATAATACCAAGATTTCACTGGTAATTTTAAAAATAATGTGTTATTTTACTAATTGATCTTTAGGTATAACACAAATTCTTTAAAACAGGATTTTACCACTCTTTTTAGAGTGGTAAAAATTATCACATTGATTATCTACATTGTTGGTCTTTTTTCCTCAAAATAACCATACAAAACATCACAAGTGACACTCATCATTAACCATGGGGAGGAGAATGGCTTCTTTTTGTAAAAATCTGTTGGAAATATACTTCCAGTTATTTTTGATTCTTTCAAGAAAGATTGTACCAAAACCTTCTGTCCACCCCCCTTTTTGGGAGGGAATACTTTTTTACTCTATTCATAGTACTCTTGAATAATAGCTATAAATTACAATACACTAACACATTCCTTTTCTTTCAGTATTTTTTGCATTTGACAAAGACAATGATAACTACATAAATGTGAAAGAGTGGGTTAAAGGACTATCAGTGTTTCTTCGAGGGACTTTTGAAGAAAAGCTGAAGTGTAAGATTTCTATATAAATATTAACATATATAGTATCAATTTTACATTTAATTAATCCTTAAATCATTTTTTTAAAAATATAAACTCAGTGTTATTCTCTATAGCACTCTTGCAAAAGTAGTTGATGAGAGTTTAAAAAAAAAGGCAGATGAAATGGGTGACCTCTTTTATAGGAGAGTCCCTGGTCCCCAAGACACTTACTTCACTAGTTCTGTAGCATACAAATACCACCAGCATGGCTCTTTGGCTCCAGGCCTGGGCAAAGAACAGTAGCTACAGGTCAGGACAGGTGCCGACTATGATGACAGGCAAGGCTGAGATCTCTGGGGCTGTGTCTGGGCTCAGCAGGAAATGGGCCTTGATTATGGGCAGCCTCGTAGTCCACAGTGGGACTATTGCTTGTCTTTTCATCAGAGTAGGGATGAGGGGTTGACACAAGACAAGGTAAAGCACACAGCTGTCAGACACCAACACTCTAGTGTTAGAATAAGTGTAGGTGAATAAAGGGAATGAGACTGAGGCAATGAAACCCCAAAGGGAGGAAGTATTATAAAGGGAGCTTCCTACAGAAGAGCATCATTAGGAATTCCAAAGACGAAAATCTCCCAGTTCACAATTTTGTAGAGATAGCTCTGGCTCACCTCACCTGTACCACTGATGTGACGCATGTTTTCTATGTTTTACACCTCCTGTGCCAGGATTTGGGGTGTGAAACCTAGAGAGAGAATAGGAACAATTTTAAACAACAGTGTTCAAGGGAACAAATGTCAAATTACATAGGAAAAACTGCAGAGTTCTTAGTATGTAAGCAGATTTTTTCTTCATTTATTTTTATTAGTTGGAGGCTAATTACTTTATAATATTGTAGTGGTTTTTGTCATACATTGACATGAATCAGCCATGGATTTACATGTATTCCCCATCCCGATCCCCCCTCCCACCTCCCTCTCCACCCGATTCCTCTGGGTCTTCCCAGTGCACCAGTATGTAAGCAAATTTTTATCCCTTCTGCCACTTGATTCTGGTTTTGGGATGTTCAAAAGAAAATCTCTAAGTTAAATACATGTTTTAAAAATGATAGTAACGGAGAAGGAAATGGCAACCCATTCCAGTATTCTTGCCTGGAAAAGTGCATGGACAGAGGAGCCTGGCGGGCTGCAGTCCATTGGGGTTACATGACTGAGCATGTGTGTGCAAGGGTGGAGGCAGATGGGTTGGTAGCAATAAAGTGGTAGAACTAAAAAAATAAAAATAAAAATGATAGTAACATTTTAAAGACTCACCAACCATATTTGACATTTATGACTTTTGTTTCTCTCTTATTTGGAGGAGGTATTTTTTTTTCCTTTTTTTTAATACTTAAAAAATTGAAGTATAATTTGACATACAACATTGTATACTTCCTTTTTTTTCTTACAACATGTTTTTTCCCCCACTTTTCTCCAGTCTAATTTTCACAGGACACCATTAAGTACAGTAGTCACTTGTTCCTTATAACTGCAGTGTTCTTATAATCTCACTGAGAAATGAAAAGTGAAGTTTCATGAATGTAAATTCTTGTGAGACTTCTGTATAACAACACTGGACATGATGAATTGCTGTTGTTTAGTCTTTAAGTCGTGTCCAACTCATTTGCCACCCCATGGACTGCTGCCTGTTAGGCTCTCTGACCAGGGATTTTCCAGGCAAGAACACTGGAGTGGGTTGCCATTTCCTTCTCCAGGGATCTTCCCAACCAGGGATCAAACCCATGTCCCCTCCATTGGCAGGTGGATTCTTTACCACTGAGCCAGCAGGGAAGCCAGGACATAATGAATTAGCATCACATTATCAAAATTTTTTTCCTTTTCTAATCCCACTGCCTAAAAATACTTCATGTATTATACATTTCAATACATGTTAATTTGGGGAAAACACTGTTTCTAGTAGGGTTGTGTCACAAGCTTATATATGCTATATGTTAGAAAAATGCAACAAAAGAGCTAATCTGATACTCTGGAATTTAATACCTGGTTCTTTTTCTTCCTCACTCCCTCCCTTCTTTTCTCCCTATCTTGCTTTTCTTTCTTTCCTTGTCTCTGTCTCTCTCTCCCTCCCCCCTCCCTTCCTTTCTTTCCAAAAACATTTAACTAGATTACGAACTCAAGAACTACCTCACTGCTCTATTCCCAGGACCTGAATAAGGTCATTTGTGGGATGAAGGATAAACTGTAGTAGTGCTTACATGGTACAGTGGAAATCATGAAATCATTCTCCAGGGAGAGATGGATCATTTTGGATAGTGAAATGGGCAGTCTCCAAGGAGTTGACAGACTCACTACCCACTACCCAAATATATAGAACAATTTTTTTGTCAGTGATGTAATGATGTGTATACTCTAGCTTTTTTACTCTGTGTAAGAAGGAAATTATAGCAGTAAGATACACACACACACATATATATGTGTATATATGAAAAGAAAGACTTTATACACATATGTGTGAGTGTGTGTGTGTTTATCACAAAGGATATTTAGTCTTGTGGAAAGATTTATAAAATTCTCTACTGTGTAGAATGTTGTTCAGTCGCTAAGTCATGTCTGGCTCTTTGTGACCCCATGGACTGCAGCACGCCAGGCTCCTCTGTCCTCCACTGTCTCCCAGGATTTGCTCAAATTCATTCATTGAGTCTAGACTGTAGATTGTCTGAACTGTTTTTATCCTTCTTTAATTACATACTGAAATAACTGAGAAGACTAGTGACATTTTAATTATTTTTATCCTTGTCTATAAACTTCTTATGCTTTGAAAAGTTTGTTTTGAAGTTTATTATTTCAATGGTGATGGTTACATTTCTCGAGAGAGAATATATGACATGTTGAAGAACAGTCTACACCAACAGTCACCTGGAGAAGAGACTGATGAAGGAATAAGAGAGTTGGTAGATATAGCACTGAAGAAAATGGTAAGAATAAAAAAGCTGTAATTCATTATATTCAGTCCAGTGGATGTGAGAAAGCTAAAGCTAAATAAATGATTTATTTTCCTACACAGTGAATGTAACCTTTGTGAGGGCAGGAGTTCTTATTTGTTCTCTGCCCTATCCATTGCCTAAAACAGTGCCAGGCTGATGGTGGTTCCTTCATAAGTATTTATGGGATGGCTGGGTGATTAAATGAATCACTACATTAAATGAATGTTAATTTTATTTATTATTGTACTATCAGCTAACTGTCATTATCTGGAAAGGAGGGTGATAGATTTAGTTCTTTTAAAATTGAATGCCATTGTAGTCTGTCTTCGTGACCTTTGCTTTCTCATCCATCTGGACACTCATTATAATGAAATAACCCTTATAAAGTGCTTACTACACGCTGGACCCTTCACAGAAGTTTAATATGTAAACATGTTTTATCTTCAAAACAACGGGATGAAGTAGAAAATATTATCTCTATTTTGCAGATGAGAAAACTGAAGTGCAGATAGGTTTATACAAGGCCATGATGGAAAATGAGGTGCAAAATTTATCTTTCAGTGAAACTAGTAACACCTCTTTATTATGGCCATAGTGATTTCTTTTTTTCCCTGTGACCCTAGACTGGATACCAATGGTTTAAGACTCTGAGGCTGCCGAGGTCCAGCTCACTACCTCTTTGGAGTTCAGGAAGTAACTGATGAGGGGGTCTGCCGAGTCTCAGGGTCTCAGATTCAGCTAACAGAGCACAGGGTGTCCTTTTCCATTAGACATGCCCGGTAGCCACTGTGAGCCGGGAGGGCAGACTTCTTGAGACAGTATCCTTCCCAGTACACACCCACACCCACTCCCCCTTCTTTTTTTTTTTTTTTTCATCCTAAATTTTAATTTTTTTCAAAGTTGCCATTTTTTTTCATTTATTTTTATTAGTTGGAGGCTAATTACTTTACAATATTGTAGTGATTTTTGCCATACATTGACATGAATCAGCCATGGATTTACATGTGTTCCCCATCCTGAACCCCTGTCCCACCCCTTCTTTTTTTAAAATACTTTTTTTTTTTTTTTTTTAATTTACTTACTTGGCTGCACTGGGACTCAGTTGCAGCACATGGGATCTTTAGTTGCAGCGTGCAGGATCTGGTTCCCTGAAGGGCGACTGAACCTGACTGGGCCCCCTGCATTGGGAGCATGGGGTGTTAACCACTGGACCACAAGGGAAGTCCCCTACCCCCTTCTTTTGGAAATAAAATGTCATGGAGTGACTCTTTTTCTGAAAATTATTCAAACCTTTCTTTAAATTAGACCCCCCAGCAACCTTGATTTAGTTATGCCCAGAAGTGAAAAAATAAGGACCCGTCAAGTCAAATCCAAATTGAATTAAGCAGTTAAAACTATTCATAATCTACACACATGATTTAGTTAATTTCCCATAGTCCCTGTTGAACGCTGCATTCCAGCCTGGTCTGTCTGCTTCCTGACTTGCATTCTGGCTTACTGTCATAATCCATGTTGAGCCATTCTTCTGCTTTTCCTCCTGACACCTCTCCACCTATCTATACCCCAACCATCCTTAAGGGCCTAGCAGGAGTCTGCTAGCTTCTTCTCATGATCCTAGTCCTTCTTGCTTTCTCAGTGCCTGCTCCTTATTAAGCAACTTCACTTTTATACATTTTACATGATATCCTTCTCTCAAGTTTAAGAGATGCTTTGTGAAACAAGACTAAAATTAAGCTTAGGAATCTTTGGCACTATTTTTTCACAAAAGTAGCAGTATTACAATGGCCTTCCTCTAATTTTCTGTTTTATTTCCCCAATTCGGGTAGAAGTCCTTTAAGGATTTTATTATTACTGACTTACTTGGCTGCAGCAGGTCTTACTTGTGGTGTGTGGGATGTCAGCTTCCGGCCCACCAGGGAAGCCCCTAGGGACAGGGTTTTATATGTCTAAGGTGACGCTTGGGCTGCTGTGACCAAGTATCATCCTCCGGGTAGACTGAACAGCTGGAATTTATTCTCACAATTCGGGGAATCTGAGAAGTCCAAGATGAAAGTGCCAGCAGGTTCACTTCCTGGCTGAGCGCTCTCCTCTTGCCTTGCTGACAGCCACCTCCTCAGTGAGTCCTCACACGGCAGAGACAGGGAGCTTTGGCCTTTCTTTTACTCACGCGGACACTAACAGCACGTTGGGGCCCTACCTTCATGACCTCCTCTGAACCTGTTACCTCCCAAAGACCCCCACCTTCAAATACCATCCCACTGCCGTGGTCAGTGGAGAGACAAACGTTCTATTCATAATATCAGCTATTAGATTAAAAGGAACAAAGTAAATAAGCACCTTTTGATGTGTGCAAGTAGTGCCTACAGAAGTGTGAATGTAAGTTTGATTTGGTAAAACCTTTTTTTCTACAGTTATTTTCCATGCAGAATTAACTACTCTTGTCATTTACCAAGAAATCATCTTCCTCTCTAGGATTATGACAATGATGGCAAGATATCTTTTGCAGATTTTGAAAAAGCAGTGAAAGAAGACAGACTTTTGTTGGAAGTGTTTGGACCATGTTTACCGGAGGCAAAGGTACAGTGGCAGCAATGAATTGGTTTGGGGGGAAATTCCAAAGGACCTGAAAAGAAGTACTTGCTAGACACTTACCTCTGTAGGGTTCCGACCTACTGCTGAAGTTCAGCAATCAAGGTCTCTGCCCCATCTTAGCATTTGGGACCCAAGACCGTAGTGACCAAGGAATTATACTCAAGATTTTTTTTCAGCTTTTAACCACCTTGACCATACACAATTCCTAATATTCTGGATGTTAATATTTTCTCCCTCCAAACCCAAAGTATATTGGCTTGCTTGAGATAGAACAGCAAATACAGAGTGGATTCAGCAAGAACCTACCATAAACTGCTAAGAGAAAACTTGATCTCTTTCTCATTTGTTGTCAATGAGAATACACTTTCAAAAATTTTGATCACGTGCATAGGACTTTATAGTATTTTATTTGTCCTCAAAAAGTATTGAATTTGACAAAGGTTTTCTGAGCCAGAAGAGCCAGCCTGATAATTGACTTCACTATTTCCTTTCTTAATTCTTCGTTTGAGCAACTGTGCTTTGCAAACATGTGATATAAGAAGAAAGTTTCTATTCTCTGCAGTAATTTAGATGGGTGATTTTGTGGATGAATTTGCATAATGTTAAGCTATCCTTCATAGCTCAGTTGGTAAAGAATCCACCTGCAATGCAGGAGACCCCAGTTTGATCCCTGGGTTGGGAAGATCCCCTGGAGAAGGGAAAGGCTACCCACTCCAGTAGTCTGGCCTGGAGAATTCCATGGACTGTATAGTCCATGGGGTCAGAAAGAGTCAGGCACAACTAAGTGACCTTCACTTTCACTTTTTCACTTCAAGCTCTCCTTATGCAGACTTATCCACCTACATGTTAAGCTATCCTTGGGCTTCCCTGGTGGCTCAGACAGTAAAGAATCTGCCTGCAATGCAGGAGACCCTGGGTTGGGAAGATCCGCTAGAGAAGGGAATGGCAACCTACTCTAGTATGTTTGCCTGGAGAAATCCTGGACAGAGCAGCTTCGCAGGCTACAATCCATGGCATCGCAAAGTCAGACATGGCTGAGCAACTAACACTTTCACTTTCAAGCTATCCTTAAGTCATCTCAGCTTGTCCTGCTGTAGTTTATCCCCACATTTTAACTGTCTGGAAACCTGTATTAAAAATCAATGTGTAAAAGGCAAACTTCTCTAAGAGGACTGATGGGTTAAACAGTATAGAATAACAGGCTAGAGCCAGTACTTAGGTTCAGATGGAACAACCAGGGTTCTTCAGCAGCTCCCCTCGAGTCCATCCATAGCCCAGTGATCTAGAGTCTTACTACTGCGTATGATCTGTGCACCACTGGTATCCCCTAGAAGCTTGTGAGAACTGCACTCTCAGATCTCTCCTCAAACCAGCTGAATCAGAATCTTGTCTTTTTTTAGTGTGTGACACAGGTTCGGTTCATTTTCCCTCCCATATCATGGTCCATCCTGTGTATGTGGCCGGGGACGGGGAGCAGTGCTGACCTCCAGTCACAGAAAAGGTCAGGGACACGGAACCCACACAGCAGCTCCTCCCGTCAGGACTGTCAGAGAGCATTTTCAATATTCACAAAATACACCTGTCGTAACATTTATCTTCTTAACCAATTTTAAGCCTACAGTTCAATAGCGATAAGTACATTCATGCTATTTTGCAACCCATCTCCAGAACTCTGCTCATCTCACCAAACTGAAACTCTACACCCATTAAACAACTTCCCATTCCCATCACCCACCAGCCCCTGCCACCACCATCTGAATCTGCATTGTAATAAGACCCCAGAGACTCAAAACACCTCAAAGTCTGAAAAGCCTGATCTAGACAGCAACTTGCTCTAATTCTATGCTGAAGTCGCTAATGTATTTTTTGACTAAGAGTGCCACAGAAAGTACAGTTGACCCTTGAACAATACAGGTGTGAACTGGGAGGGTCCACTTATATGTAGAATTTTTTTCTATTAATAAATACATACCATATGATCACACATACATACCATATAATCCATGGTCGGTTGAATCTGAGGATACAAAACAGCAGATATGGAAGGCAGAGTGTAAAGTTACATGTGGATTTTTGCGTGGAGGGTCAGCAACCCTAACCCCACATTATTCAAGGGTCAATTGTATATCTGATTATCTCACAAGGAAGTAGGGCTAGTCCCCTTGCCTGCAGCTTCTTTTAATATCATTCACAACTCAGTGCCATCCTAGCAAGCTCGCATAATGTCATAAATGAAGGTAAAAGTTTCTAACCTTCATATTCAAAATCAATCCATTAGGCAAGAGACCCTTAGGATAGGGAGAAAAGGAGACACCATCTGGTATGGGCCTCCTCAGGTTACTGTTATCAGCAAAAAAAAGAAAAAAGGGAAACATCCTGGACATACTTGGACTTGCAATTATGTGGCCCTCTGACAGGAAAAAAATGTGGGAAGTAGTAGTGAAAGTCTACCATTTACAAATATTGATTTGTTTCTGCCACAGATGAAGTAAATTATCTTTGAAGTTAACTAAAGCATATATGCTTCTCATTTCAGCTTTGTTCTAACAGTTTATTAACTTTTTTGCTTTGCAGAGTTGTCTTGATTTTGAAGCCCTGGCATTCCAACATATCCTGACTTCTAGTTTTTGAATGTTACTCATCCAAAATTATTAAAATCAGAAACAGATCCTGGTCGCCTATCTTTATATTGTGAAGTACCTATATTTGCTTCAAGTGGTTTACATATAGTGATTGCAACATGAGAAATGATATTGTAATGAATGGTTTCTATAATATTAAGTATGGATCAAAATAACATCAATTGATATAATAAGTAATGATAAACTAATTAATTTGTTTAGTTAGGCCAACAACCTTAGATCTTGGGGCAAATGCTGTTAATCAGCCATTCACAATCCTCTTTTTTCTTGCTTCCTCACAAACAGAAAACCTAAACATCTGACATTCTAGACTCTTGTGTCAGGAACGGCCACGGCCCAACTCCAGCTAATAAGATATAACCAAAGTCACTGAGTGCAGGTTCTGGAAGTTTTATATTTTTTAAACGGACATAATTGGCTGGCATGTTCTTTGTTCACGATAAACTAATTTTAAAAGAGGAAACTAAATTAGATTCAAGCTATTTAGCTTGAATGAAACTACAAAGAAGAGAGTGCATTAAAAAAAAAAATACCAGCAGTAAAATCTCTTCAAGAATTCAAATGACAGCCTAAAAATAAAAAAGAGTCCTTTAAAAATGTTCCTTTACGGCGGGCAGTTTATATCCTCCTTCTTTGTTTTAAAGGACGACTTCTAGGCACATCTTCCACTTTGTCCTCTGGAGGCTTTGGCACAGATGAAATTACCTAGTTTTAAAAACAGAACCACCAACAGTTTAATTTTTACAGTAGAAGAGTAGTAAACTATTAGAAGAGGTAAGACATACTCCCAATAGTTTAATCCTTGCCATCATCACATTGAAGGCAGTCAGCCCAGGTTCAGGTGCAGCCTACAATCTAGGCACAGAGCAAAGTTTTCTGTCCAAATAGTGATGGGAGTAAAATTTTTAAGGCCATCTAAAGAAAAAATTTTGAGGGAAGAAAAGCAAATGTATACTCTACTTTAACATTCCTTTATAGATCTGTTATTTTATGAAGTCACTTGTAATTTTATGAATACAGAGAGATACCCTGGTATACCTTTTGTATAACTTGAAATACGGATAATGTTTGATACATTCAGAGACAAGGAGGCTCCAGCCGGGATGGTGGGAGAAAAATGTAGAGAAATAAGCAAAAATGCTAGAATCCTCAATTTCTTAGGGAAAAATGAAACCAAATACATCAGAATAAAGTAGACAATATAAGTTAAAGCACATACAACAGTCTTCACTTAAAATGAAAAATTACCAGAATCTGACATAACTGTATTTAGTATTTCTCCTTCTACAATATCTATATCTAGGATTTGGACCTAACTTCTTCCTTGAAAATACAGTCAGCTATGGCTAAGGTAACTATGTACGTGTATCTGTGTCTCAGTCTATCTGCACCTGAAGGCCGGGCGCCAACACAAGCAAAAACAATGTTACAGAAGTTTAAGCATAAAAACTGTGTCCCTCAACTTTTATTATTATAAAATAATTCAATCTACCTTAGCCTTTCTTAATCACATTTGTGAAATACATGTACCACTATGTGAAAAGCACCTTCTGAACCTGAGTTCAAGTACGAGAGAATGGTCTTTCTCCTTCAGATTATGATTTCTAAAGACTTGCCCCATAGTAAGGTGTCTTTCAAAAGCTATCTCAAATGTTAACTTTTATTTGTGCTTAGAAAATGGAAAATGATAATGTAAATAACATTAAAAAACTACTACTTAAGAAGGACAACCTATCAATAGGTCTAGTCTACTTAAGAAATTTAAAATTAAAATGCAGACCTGCAGGCCTAATCTTTAAAAATCTCACCTTCTATGATTATTAAAGAAGCAAAATAAGCATTTGAATTTTTTTATTTGTAATTATGAACTTGAGAAATAAATTATAATAATTTCCCCTCAATGCAGTAGTTCTCCACGTTGGCTCATATTAGAACTGTCTGGAGAGGGACAGTTTTGTTTAAAAAGGGAGGGCCTGGGATCCATTCTCATAGACTGATCCGACTGAAACTACTGCTCTTATATTTCTACCGAGAGTAACATAAAATATATTTAAAGAAAGGATTAAAGGTATCAAAACACATACATATCTATAAGTCAAATTCAGTTACTTCAACACAGAATCGTAGGAAAACACATCTAAACATTAAAAATGGAAAAAAAAGAATGACAATACTGAAGTTCCTACAAATAATTCTCCACTGAACTGTTAGTCCTTATAACCAAACTGTCTCTTAGAAGTTTCTTTTTTAAACGATCTTACCTCTTTAAGTTTATTCCTAATTAAGTTTGCTGTTGTATTCAAGGAGTCGTCATGCATGTCCACTTTAGGAATGACTGGTAACTGAGGGCCAATCATAACCTCATTACTACTTGTGCTCGCTTCAAGAAGAGTTTCGCGTTTACAGTCATCTTCCCTTCTTCTCTTCCGCTCCTGCAGCTGTGTTGTCCTAGGCATAAACCTGTCAACTGCCTCTGAAGGAGTCAGAGCCTTCTGTGCGCCACGGCGGGCCAAGGAATTGTGTGAAGTTTTCATCTGCATTTTCTGCAGAGAGTCACAGTGGTCACAAGGCCCCAGGGTTTCATCAGAGTTTCTACTATCCTGAGAGGAGTCTGATGGTCTGTCTACATGTTCTCCTGACGAACATGTACACTTGGGGGAGAAATAACACAAAGGCAACTCAGAAGAATAAGGAAGACAAGGATCTGAGTTCCCAGTAGAAGTCTTCAGAGAGGCTGCAGGAAATCTAGATGTCTTTGAATGGAAGTCCCCTCTAAAATCTTTTGCATCTTTATGCTTCTTTGTCACGTAATGATCTGTATGTTACAATTTAAAAGGCAGGGAAAGGGAAACAGAAATGGTTCATTTACTGTTTTCATCATGTAGAAACACGTAATTTTAAAAAGAAACATTACTTTAAGATGTTAATAAATGCTACCCTAAACAATTTACTCTTGAACAAGCACTGTTATGTACATGGTTCACAAGCTAACAAGGTTATCTGTCCAGTCTTCTCCCTCCCACTCAGCCCTCCTGTTCTCCTATAATACCCACTTCTCTGCATCTCTCTGCCTTCCAGTTAACTCTAAGTCTTGGGGAGATTTTCCATGTCATTATACAGAAAACTTTCTGTATCTTCAAAGTATTTTTACTGTTTGAACGTATTATGCTTAGTTTGTGTTTGTAGTTGTTAAAGGAAACAATACGCTGGGTCCATATTTTATCATTTCTTTCGCCACACATACACGTTTTCCTGGAGCCAGTTATTTACACATTTACACAGATTATAGCTCAGCGCCTCCGCATGACCAAAGACTCCCAACAGCTCTTGCCAAAGTTTCAGGGGAGTTTTCCACTTCTCTCTTCACACTGCCAGGTGCCCCTTACCCAGTCAGTCAGAAACTCATCATATTCAATAGCTTTTTAGACAGTGTCTTTGTCTTCTTAACCAAAGGGTGAAAATCTGGTAATCTGAGCCTCTAGAATTATTCAGATTTCAGACCACACACACTATCACAGCCCAGTGCTGACCCCTCTCATTCTACGATCCATGAACTAGATCCTAGGACTCCACTCTGTGCCCTGGGAATTTGTGTCCAGGGCAAGTGATTAGAAACATGGGGCATCTGGCCAGCTGGTGTTGATAAAAGTGGAATTTCTCCACTGTTTTCAGTCTTAGATTAGCAGTTCACACTGGTCTGCACATCAGAAGTTGTTCCTCACTGCCTTTTGGTCAAAGCCTTAATTCCTCAGCATGGACACAGGCCTTTCAGGATTCACTTACTGTCCCCTTTTCTAATCTCAGATTCACACGTAAGCTGCTGTGTTGTGGTTATCATACATTACTCACAGCTCCTTAAAATGCATGACGCTCATTTATTCCTCTGGCCCATCTTTCCATCTGTCCCTCTCCCTTTCTGGGTAACGTCTACTTACCCTTCAGAACTCGGGCACCTTTCTCATCCTGTAGAAATCTTCCATGAGATAACATCTATCCCTTCCCAGCCCAGATTACATAGCATTCTGTAAAGAAAAATCTTCACAGCTTATAGTCACTAGACTGGGAAAACTCCAGGAGGATAAACTCAGCAAAATGCCTGACACATAGGAGGTGTTTAGTAGTAGGCTTTACATACCTTTATTTTTAGTCATTCTTGCTACATAAGCATTCCTCTCTTGTAATTTCTTTCTGGTTTCTTCAACTGTTTCAAATTCTGGAGCATAGCACACATGAAGCAACCCGCCAAAGAAACTCTGTTCATCCATTTTTCTCTTGGCTATCCTAAACAGAAGTGCATGATATCGTGGCTTACTAATCTAGATTTACTTAGGATGAAAGCTTAACTAGTATACAGTGCATTGATCTAAAAAGCAAAGTCCAGATATTGTTGTGTACATAAATCCTATAGCTTGGGAGTTAAGATGCTCTGCACGTGAATGGTATTGACCCTACTGATCCACTGCATATTCTTTCAGAGCCTTTCTTCCCCTTTCACAAGAGTTTTCATAGGTTTTAGGCTAAGTTTTCCAAACATATCCAGACTCCCTTTAACCAACATAGGATTCAGCTGGTTGGCCTGAGGTACACAATCTGTGGTCATGAAATAGAGATTCTGTGTTAAAAGACCCTCGAGAATTAGCTCATGCCCAGCTTAGCCTTTTCAGCACAATGTGTTCCTATAATGGGGTTCAAAGATAAGAAATTAATAAAAAAATATTACAATTATAAACATTTAATAATGGAGGAAACACAAATGTGTAACAGTAAATGAGAAAAGGAGAGGATAGTATTCATTTAATGTATACTTACTAAACATCTATGGCTGGGCAGGAATTGCTACAAAATTAAGTACTTCTGAGTCCAGGGAAAATGGTAAGAAATATTCACTGAGATTTTACCATGTGCCAGGCAGTGGCCTAAATGCTTAAATGCTTCACTTGAAATCACACTTCTCAATATCCCTATGATGACTCTGAGGCATGGGGAGATCATTTGTCCAAGCTCATCTTGGTTTGTGGAGTCAGGATTCAAATCCACATGTCACACTGGCCTATTGTAAAAGGGGTGTGGGAGATGCAAAAGTTTCGTGGAATGAATGCCAAATGAGAAAATATGCTTTCCTAACCATGAGGAGCTGGCAAGCTGGTTAGGGCAGTGAGATTATAGGTAAGAGCAACTGGAGACCAATATATGGCCCACATACCCCAGTACTATTTGTAGCACAAAAAATGTGAATTTTTTTAATAGCCAGGGAAGGATGGGTCTTGAAGCGTATTAATGACAAGAATATGAGATAAGGCATTTCATATTTCCCTTACTAGAGCAGAGGATTTATGCTATACAGAAGAAAAAAAAAGATGGGGTCAATTCATATAGATGCATAACAAGAAACGTTAACAGCTAATGTTGTTTACTGAATTCTGAACAGGAGGCATTTGCTACGCCCTTTACATGGATTATCTTATTTCATCCTCATACAACTTAAGTAAGTAGATCCTTTTTTACAATACACATTTTATAAAACAGGAAAACAGGTTTAATGGGATTAAATAACTTGTCCAAGGTCATGATGTTAGTAAGCAGTGAAACCTGAAAACTTAGTCCAAACCCAGTTTTTAATCTACCACACTACAAAGACAGAAAATAGTTAAGCATGGGGATGACCTGATGGACAGACTTTTGATAAAGCTAACACCTACATTAAGAATATTGGAGAAAAATAAAAAGCCATGTTAAATTACTGGGTAATTCATGAAAGAATGCGGAAGACCAAAATGACAGCAATGGCAACAGAGAAAATGAGACACTGCTGAACTTGCACATTACCTTGCGCTCTGTAAATTGAGAAATTTAATAAGATAGACCTCTGTAAAGTCTTCTGCTGGGTATTCGTCTAGAGCATTGTACTGTTCAATTGCACCATATAGAGCAAATCGCTCAACTAATTCCTTCATTGCTCCCACTGCAGGAACTCCTTGTATTAATAAGTACCAAGACTCCAAGTTGATTGTATATACCTAAAACAAATGCCGACACATTAAATGTATTTCACAAACAAGCCCAAGACAAACCTGTTACTATTTAAAAAAAAAAAGCTGAAAACAAGAACTACTCTGGTCAGGTCTGCAGAAAAGTTTTTTAAAAATCTGCCCCTCTCTTTGCATAAACAGTAACTAACCCTACGTGTGAGAGCTTCGAGCTAAAGCACGTAATAGACTACTTCCAATCGATATGTCTTCAGAAGTTGCCTCGGTAAATGTTACAGGAAAGAGTTAAATATTCACTACTGTAAACACAGACCCCGTTTTCACGGAGCTCCAACAGCTGACTGATACTCCGCGAGAGTATCTGGTACCTGAGTACCAGCGTTCCTCACACTCATCTCCAGCAAGTGGATGTGACCGCAGCCTTTAAGACTTTATTTACATTAACTAGGCCTGTGAAGCTACAGCTCACATAAAGCTACGGACGACAACGAATGAAACCAAAATCACTTTACCTTCACGGCGCGAGGCCGTCGACCCTCCCGATACTTGGCTCTCGAGTCGCACACAGCCCTTTGGACGTGGTGGTCGAATACGCCGCCAACTTGCCCTCCGCTCGACGCCATCTTGGCGGCTTAGGCCCTCGCAGAGACGACAACATCCGCCTTGTTGCCCTCCGGATTATCCAATAAGAGAGAGGGATGGGTCAAGGCGCGCCGAGATTGGCTGACGGGTCGACAGGGTTGGCCATCGTTTCCTGTGAGCAAGTAGTCGGCGAGCGAGCTGCCGCCCTCCAGCGCCGCGGCGGAGAGGCCCGCCGAGCCGGCGTGGGCGTGCTTGCCGCTCCGGCTGCAGCGGCGCGGCGGGCGCGAGGGGCGGGACCTGGGGGCGGGGCCGACCGAGCGTATCTGGCCCGGACGCGCTCGGCCCGCAGTTAGCCCGCGTTCGCTGGGGTGGGCCTCCGGGGGGTCCTCGCTTGCGGAGGATGTGGGGAGGCGGTCGGCTGGCGGGTTCTGGTGGCGGGGCGGCCGTGACCGTGGCCTTCACCAACACGCGCGACTGCTTCCTTCACTTGCCGCGGCGCCTAGTGGCCCAGCTGCACTTGCTCCAGGTAACGCGCCCGCCTCACGGACTCCCCAGCCCGGACACGGGACTCCTGGGGGGCCGCCTGCGGTCGCCCGGAACCCGGGCCTTTTCGGGCCGCAGCGGCCGCTCGGGCGTCTCCCGACGGCGGGACGCGGGCTGCTCTCCCCGCGCCGCCGACCTGTTCAGCGGCGAGACCGTGGGCCGCTCCGGAGCAGGGCCGGTCCGGGCGGTCTTTGCAGCCCTGCCACGTCGGGTGCAGCCCCAGGCCTTTGCGTTAACTTGCCGTACGTGTTCCAGGTCTTCACTGGGTGAAACTGGGCTTTCACACATCCTGGTAATTCTACCTCTGAGTTCCCCTGTTCCTCACTCCAGGTTGGAAAAGCTTTGGAGAAGTCGAGTTTGTCTTTGCGGGTTTTGTTTTTTTTCTTTCGTAAAAAACGTTTTTCCTGCCAGTGATTTCCAGGTGCGCCTGCCTGGCTGTGGCCCAGGAGTCCCTGTAAATTAATAGAGACTGAGTCGCGAGCGAGATAGTTTATTAAGATGAAGGTTCTCGCTGCGTCTCCGCGGCTCAGAATACCTCCGAGGTGTGCCCGGAACGTGCAGTGGGATTATGCATACTTGGACCTCTGCAGGCAGTTGCCCTCTGGACATTGTGATTGTGGTAGTTCATAGTTCTAACCACATCCCTAGTTTCGTAATTATAAAACAGAGGCACCTGGTCTAAGAGTTTGAGTGTGCTGTGAGGACAAAAAGACAGAATAGTTGCAATCTTTGAAAATCCTGGATGCATAGTACCCACCATGGGCTAATCCTTGCAGGAAATATTTAGGAGTTTGCAATAATTTTAAATATCCCACCTCTCCATTTTAGCTACTTCCCTGTAATTACTTTCCTAGATTGTTTTCCCCCAGTCTTTCAAAGCATGTTAATTTCAGTAGATCCTGCCATTATTGCTTTTACAATAGAGAGTCTTTTGGGGCCTCCCAGGTGACAGCTAGTGGTAAAGAAGCCTTGGACCAATGTAGGGGATGTAAGAGACGCCGGTTCGATTCCTGGGTGGGGAAGATCCCCTGAAGGAGAAAATGGCAACCCAGTCCAGTATTCTTGCCTGGAGAATTCCAGAACAGAGGAACCTGGCGGGCTACATTCCATGGGATGGCGAAGAGTTACAGAACATATGAGCCACAGACAGTCTCTAGGCTCTGATGAGCTATCCTTCATGGCAGGAGGTGAGTTAGTTTTGTCACCAAGTCCTAGGTAGATCCTGCCGCCCCGTACTCAGTCAGCTCTGATGGAAATTTAAATCATCACCTCCAGACTTTATTGGAAACACTCCTCACCTGCTGAGCTTATAGGAGTGCTTCCTTACGGTAACTAATTTGCTCCTAGATTGTGGGTGCTGTATTAGGTTTAATGGTCTTCATCTTTGTTTTAAATTTTGAGCCTTTGATAAGTATTTGTAAGAATTAATTCATGGATATCTTTCTGAAACCTAAACCCCTTTCACCTTGGAACAAACTGTTGTTTCTATCTAGCCTGTGTCAGAAGACCAGGCCAACTCTTCTCCCTAATTATAAAAGTAATACATTATGTAGAAAATTTGGAAAGCATGGAAAACTATAAAGAAGAGAATAAAAGCTACCCATAACTCCCAAACCTAGAGATAACAAATGTTAACAGTTTGGATCAAATCTTCCAGTTTTGTTTCAAATCTTCGTTTATTTCAAATCTCTTATTTTTAACAGAGATCGAGGCCGCACACACTGGTAGTTTTGTATACTGATATTTTCTTACAGTCTTATGAGTGTTTTATTTTATTAAAAGGTAATTGTCATTTTTTTTTTTTGAAAGTTGCTCAGTCATGTCCAACTCTTTGCCACCCCATGGATTATGGGGTCCATGGAATTCTCCAAGCCAGAATACTGGAGTGGGTAGCCTTTCCCTTTTCCAGGGCATCTTCCCAACCCAGGGATCAAACCCAAGTCTCCTGCATTGCAGGTGGATTCTTACTAGCTGAACCACCAGGGAAGCCTGGTAATTGTCATTTTTTAGAGGTATTGATTAGCGTTCTGTCATAAGTTTGCCATAATTGTTCACTGGTGCATTCAGTTTTTAAGACATTGAAAATGATACTATATTTTAAGAAAAAGTTAAAAGCATATCTTTGTGTAATGTATAATAAAATGTTGTTTTATTTTCTGGTTAAAATAGGCTTTCAGAAATTATTGAGTTAGAGGGCATAAATGAGTTTTAAATTTTTTTATTTATTTTTGGCTGTGCTGGGTCCTCATCGCCGCACGTGGGGTTGTGGCCAGTGGGGGCTGCTCTTCGTTGTGGAGCGAGGACTTGGCATCCGGGTGGCTGCTCTCCCCTCCTCGTGGAGCACAGGCTCTAGGGCACGTGGGCTTAGTTGCCCCACAGCACCTGATGTCTACCCGGGCTGGGGATGGAACCCGTGTCCCCTGCATTGGCGTGTGGATTCTTAACTACTGGACCACCAGGGAAGCCCCCATAAATAATTATTAAGGGAGAAGTTCATGAATTGGGAGTTAATAGGTTGAGTTATTTTACGTCAGCTGAAGCATTGAATACATAATACAGGTGATACTATAATGGAAAAAAAGTTAGAATGATTTTCTGAACTGTATCAGACTTAACCTTTTTTTCCCCCTTTCAGTTTTATTGAGATATAATTGACACACAGCTGTGTATAAGTTTCTTTTCTAATATTTATTTATTTGGCCATGCCGGGTCTTTCGTTGATGCTCTTTTTGACCTTTGATCTTTGTTGCGACTTGCAGGATCTTGTTCCCCAACCAGGGATCGGACCTGGGCCCCTGTATGGGTGTGCAGGGTCTTAGCCGCTGGACCACAGGGGAGTCTCCCTGTGTCAGTTTAAAGTGTACGGCACAGTGGTTTGACTTGCATCATGAAATGATTATCAAAATGTTTAGTGAACATCCGTCATCTCCTATAGATACAAAATTATAGAAAAGGGGAAAAAATGTTTCCCTTGTGATGAGAACTCAGCGTTTACTCTCAACCACTTTCATGTTTTAATGCAGCAGTGTTCATTGTATTTAATATGTTCCTAAACACTTTAAAAATAGATATTTTGGTTCTTGGATGGACCTGCTGAATTAGAATCTTGAGGAGTGGGCTTCAGGCATCTGTAGTTTTATTAATAAAAGTATTTAAGGCTTCTTGGATGCACCGAGTCAAGACCCACTATTCCAGAATCATACAATGTTTATAGTGAAAGAGGCCATCGGTATTTAGGTCATTTCTGTACTTTAATGTGTAAGAGAATTAGCCAGTCCATTTCCATGCAGTTAATTTGCCCTCATCTATAACTCACCTGGCTTCCCAGGTGGCTAAGTGGTAAAGAATCTGCCTGCCAATTCAGGAGACATGGGTTCAATCCCTGGGTGGGGAAGATCCCCTGGAGGAGGAAATGACTACCCATTCCAGTATTCTTGCCTGGAAAATCCCTTGGACAGAAGAGCTACAGTCCGTGGGGTTGCAGAGAGTTGGACACGGCTGAAGCAGCTTAGCACAGCACAACAGTACTGAAACTTCCTGAGATGTTAAGTGTTCATGGCTATTCGTGAAACTCTTACTTTTTATTTAAAATGATCTGTATGTGAAAATATGTACAATAACAAGGATAAGTGGGGGAAAAGGATTACTAAATCATAACCGTAATACAACAGTTAACTTGTGCATAGAAAAAAGGATTAGCCAGAAAAGACCAAATTATTTCACATGGTTGATATTCTCATGGGAGTATCAGTCATTCCTTTTATACATTTTCCAAGGTTTATGTATTTTCTAAGGTTTCTGTAATAAGTTTGTAATTTTTTAATCATAGAAAATGGCTTTAAAAAAATGGCTTTTAACCCTGAGACATACTTACATATTTTATATAATTTCTATTAATAATTTATATAATTGCTATTAATGAGAATAAATTTTATACTTTGCTTTTTTTTACTTATAAATATGTTTCCATAGTTCAAGACTTAAAATTACTTAAGCTGAATAACATAAAATTTCTAGAATGCATAAAAGAAGCTATTAGCAGTGATTATCTCGGGCATAAGAACCAGCCCTCACATTTTATGTCTTTATACTTTTTGTGCTTTTACCATGTGCATTTATTACTCATCTAATAAATAAAAGCTAATGCTTTTTATTGATTATCTTTCTACTTATTGACTTATTCTTTACTAAAATAATAAATTTATAGCTTATTCCCATATTGCTAGACATATAAAGATAGCCCTAAGTTTTCATAATTATAGAAAATAACTGCAGAGATGTGTTCTGGTATAGTTTTTTTCCTTGAATCATTAATCCTAAGTAAGTAAATAAGGTCAAAGGCTATCTAAGTTTACTGGCTGCCTGTTGCCATTGTGAACTCTGGAGTGGTTGAATCAATTTATCCTGCCATCATAAGGATATAAGGGTATTGGTGTCACCCATAGTATCATCACCATTAGGTACTGGAAATGATCACAGCTTTTTAAATGCTGTGATGAAGGTGATCACAGAGAGCTATCAACTATCTATAGAGCTCTTTTTGTACATGTGGGTTGCAGTTGGTAGTTTATCTTTTCTGTGAATCCAGAGAACCATATAAAAACTTTCAAAACCTTTCTCCCCCATTTCTTATTTCTTGACTAAATAGAATCAAGCTATAGAAGTAGCCTGGGGTCACCAGCCTGCATTCTTGAGCTGGGTGGAAAGCAGACATTTTAGTGATGAAGGTGAAAATGTGGCTGAAATTAACAGACAAGTTGGTCAGAAACTTGGACTCTCAAATGGGGAACAGGTAAGCACAAAGTGTGATGACAATGACCTTTTTAATGTTACATAGCAAAAGAAAGAAAAGTTCAGATGTATGTTTTAGGGAGGTAAGAGTTCACCTAACTTGTGTGCTACTATAACCAGTCTAAGATATTCAAGTTGTATAGTATTGGTCATATGCTCTGTTAAGGCATTGTCTAATAATCCCCCATACTCTCTAGTTGATTTTCTGTTCTACCTTTTATTGTATTCAGTTCCCAGGTTCCTTAATTTGTTCAGTTATTCTTTATGAATTATTCAGTTTTACTTACTGTGCTTAGATTGTAGACTCCAAAGCTTACGGACTCGTGTCTGTCTCCACTTTATCTTATTCACCAGTTTATGTTTACTAGCTTCTAGCTTTGTACCTTCTCAGAGTCACACCTTTCAAGTGGTGTACATGGGAGGTGCTGAGGGAAATAACTGAGGAGCGGGCAAGACGCTTGGGGAAATTCTGCCCCAGCCCACAAAAGCAAGAAGGAGCATTTACTCCTCGGTGGCTTTGGATTTTACTCCTCTAATCCCCAGAAATGCCCATAGAAGTGGAAATAGAGGGAGTGAGTGGATTCCAGATTCTTGAGAGACACTAACATTCCTGTGTGTCTGTAGACTGGAAGGACAGAGTATTTGTTTCACTATATTTTTAGCTATGAGTGATTATACTTCTGAATAATTCTAAATGATTGGTTCTGATCTCTATTTCAGTGTGTTACTAACTTTTCCAGAAGCACCATGGCTTGACGTTTAGTTATGAAACTAAGTTGCAAAACATCTAGAAACAATAGTATTTATATACTAGATCAAGCCATGACTTGATGACATCATTGTTTTTCTTCTCTTTTTTAACTTACATTTCTTTTCTTTAAATGGTTGTGTTTATATTATTTTTTCAAATGTGTATTGCACTAGGATGTATTTTCCTGTATTTTATAGTTGTGAAATTTTTTTTCTAAAATGTTGAATATGTCAACACCTACCTAAGAATAAGAGCTTAATAAATATTTGTCAAATAAAGGATGACACACACACTTAACTACAGAGCTAAAGGAGAGAAGTCCCTATTTTCCAGGGATATAAAAAAGTCTTTTAATGGTGGTTTTATACTTTAATTTTTTTTCCAGGTGTTTCTCAAGCCTTGTTCCCATGTGGTGTCTTGCCAGCAAGTTGAGGTGGAACCCCTGTCAGCAGATGATTGGGAGATACTGGTAAAGAGAACACAATGAGAACTGTCCAAGTTGAAGGTTAAACTACTTCAGAACATCAGTGTCTTTGATGTTTTTTGAGTGTAGTTATTTACAGTGCCATGCTGATTTCCGCTCTGCAGCAAAGCGGCTCAGTGATACACATATATACATCTTTTTGTTTCCCTTCCATTGTGATTTACCCTAGGAGATTGGATACAGTCCCCTGTGCCATACACTAGGACCTTGTTATTATCCATTCTGTACCTAATAGTTTGCATCTGTTAGTCCCAGATTCCAGTCCTGCCCTTCCCTCCCCAGCCCCTTGAGCAACCACAGGTCTTTTCTCTCCGTGAGCCTGTGTTTGTTTTCTGCCTATGTTCATTTAGTGGCATATTTTAGATTCCACATGTAAATGACATCTTGTGGTGTTTGTCTCTCTGGTTTCCTTCACTTCGTATCACAATAGCTAGTTGTGTCCGTGTTGCTGCAGATGGCATAGTTAGTATGTATTGTTAGTAGCATTCCGCTGTGTGTGGATTGATGGACATTCAGGCTGTTTCCGCATCTTGGCCATTGTGAATTGTGCTGCTCTGAGCACAGGGGTGCGTGTATCTTTCTGAATTATAGTTTTGTCTGGATATATACCCAGGAGTGGGACTGCTGGATCATATGGTAGTTCTATTTTTAGTTTTCTGGGGGAAGTCCATGCTGTTTTTCATGGTGGCTGCACCAGCTTACATTCCTCCCAACAGTGTAGGAGGGTTTCCTCTTCTCCAAACCCGCTCCAGCACTTGTTATTTGTAGACTTTTTAATGATGGCCATTCTGACTGGGGTGGAGTGATACCTCATTGTAGTTTTGTTTTTGGTTTCTCTAATAATTAGTGATGTTGAACATTGTTTCATGTACCTACTGGCCATCTGTATGTCTGTTTTGGATAAATGTCTACTTAGGTCTTCTGCCCCCCCCCCTTTTTTATTTTGATTGGCTGTTTGTTTTTTTGAATTGTATGAGCAGTTTATATATTTTTGAGATTAAGCCCTTGTCAGTTATATCATTTTGCAGATATTTTCTCCCATTCCTTAGGTTGTCTTTTCATCCTTCCTTTTTTTTCCTCCCCCTGTGCAAAAGTTTGTAAGTTTGATTAAGTCCCATTTGTTTATTTTGTTTTTATTTCTATTGCCTTGGGAGACTGACCTAATAAAACATTGGTACAATTTATGTTAGAGAATGCTTTGCCTGTATTCTCTTTTAGGAGTTTCATGATGTCATATTTTGTGTTTCCGTCTTTAAGCCATTTTGAGTTTATTTTTGTGCATGGTGTGAGGGTGTATTCTGACTTCATTGATTTACATGCAGCTGTCCAATTTTCCTAGCACCACTTGCTGAAGAGACTTTCTCCCATTTGATTTTCTTATATTCTTGTTGACGATTAATTGGCCATAGGTGTGTGGGTTTATATTTCTGTTCCATTGATCCATATGTTGGTTTTTGTACCAACACACATTGTTTTGTTTATGGTAGTATTGTCTGAAATCTGAGAGACTTACGTCTTCTGCTTTGTTTTTTTCCCCTCAGGATTGCTTTGTCACTTCTGGGTCTTTATGGTTCCATGTAAATTTTTGGATTACTTGTTCCAGTTCTGTGAAAAATGTCATGAGTAATTTGGCACGGATTGCATTAAGTTTTAGATCGTTTTGGGTGGTATTGCCATTTAACAATACTCTTCCAGCCCAAGAGCATGGGATGTCTTTCCATGTCTTTGAATTCTCTTGAATTTCCTATATTAATATTTTATAGTTCTCAGCATCTAAGTCTTTCACTTCCTTCGTCAGGTTTATTCCTAGGTACTTTTATTTTGGTCCAGGTTTAAAAGTATTGTGTTCTTACATTTCCTTTCTGATACTTCACTGTTAGTATAAAACAAATGCAACTGATTTTTGAGTGTTAATCTTGCATGCTGCTACTTTGCTGAGTTCATTTATTAGATCTAGTAGTTTTTGTATGGAGACCTTAGGGTGTTCTGTATACAGTATCATGTCATCTGCACATGGGCTTCCCTGGTGATAAAGCATCTGCCTGCAATACAGGAGATGCAGGAGACTAGGTTCGATCCCAGGGTCAGGAAGATCCCCTGGAGGAGGAAGTGGCAACCTAAATGTCCTAAATGTCTTGCCCGGAGAAGCCCATGGCCAGACGAGCCTGGAGGACTACAGTCCATAAGGTCACAAAGAGCTGCACACAGCTGAAGTGACTGAGCAGGGATGCATTGCATATAATGACAATTCGACCTCTTCCCTTCCAGTCTGAATACCTTCTATTTCTTTTTCTGTCTGATTGCTGTGGCTAGGACTTCCAATATTATGGTGAAGAAAAGTGGTGAGTGGGCATCCTTGTTTTGTCCCAGATTTTAGCAGGAATGCTTTTGGCTTTTCACCGTTCAGTGTTACATTGGCTGTGGGTTTGTCATAAAAGGCTTCTATTATATTGAGCTTTGTTCTCTCAGTACCCACTTTTGAAAGAGTTTTTATCACGTTGTTGCTGTTCAGTCGCTAAGTCATGTCCGACTCTTCGCAAACCCCGCAGACTGCAGCACACAAGACTTCCCTGTCTCACTGTCTCCTGGAGTTTGCTCAAATTCTTGTCTGAGTCAGTGATGGTGTCTAACCATCTCATTCTCTGCTGCCCCCTTCTCCTTTTGGCTTTAATCTTTCCTAGCATCAGGGTCTTTTCCAGTGAGTCGGCTCTTTGCATCAGGTGGCCAAAGCATTGGAGGTTCAGCATTGGTCTTTCCAATAAATATTCAGGGTTAATTTCCTTTAGGCTTGACTGGTTTGATCTCCTGCAGTCTTAAGGGACTCTCAAGAGTCTTCTCCAGCACCACAATTCAAAAGCATAAATTCTTTAGTGCCCAGCGTTCTTTATGGCCCAACTCTCACATCCATACATGACTCCTGGAAAAACCATAGTTTTGACTATACTGACCTTTGCAGCAAAGTGATGTCACTGCTTTTCACTATGTTGTCTAGTTTTGTCATAGCTTTCCTTCCAAAGAACAAGCATCTTTTAATTTCATGACTGCAGTCACCATCTGCAGTGATTTTGGAGCCCAAGAAAATAAAATCTGTCACTGCTTCCACTTTTCCCCCTTCTACTTGCCGTGAACTGATGGGACTGGATGTCATGACCTTAAGTTTTTGTAATGTTGAGTTTTAAACCACCTTTTTCACCCTAACTTGCTGCAATTAAAGCAATATCATCTACATACTCTGAGGTTCTTGATATTTCTTCCAGCAATCTTGATTCCAGCTTGTGATTCATTCAGTTCAACATTTTGCATGATGTACTCTGCATATAGGGCTACCCTGGTAGCTAAGCTTGTAGCTCAGCTGCAATGTAGGAAACCCTGGTTTGATTACTGCATCGGGACGGTCCCCTGGAAAAGGGATAGGCTACCCACTTCAGTATTCTTGGGCTTTCCTGGTGACTCAGCCAGTAAAGAATCCGCCTGCAGTACAGAAGACCTGGGTTCAATTCCTGGGTTGGGAAGATGACCTGAGGAGGGCATGGCAACCCACACCACTTCTCTTGCCTGGAGAATCCCCAGGACAGAGGAGCCTGGCGGGCTCAGTCCATGGGGTCACTAAGTGGGAAACAGCCGAGTGACTAAGCACAGCACATCTGCACTCTGTGAATAAGTCAAATAGGCAGGGTGACAGTACACGGCCTTGGCATACTCCTGTCCCAGTGTTTAACCACTCCATTGTTCCATGTCCAGTTCCAATTACTTCTTGACCTACATTACAGGTTTCTCAGGAGGCAGGTGAGGTGGTCTGGTATTCCCGTCTCTAAGAATTTTCCAGTTTGTTGTGATCTACACAGTCAAAGGCTTTAACATAGTTAATCAAAGTGAACAAAGTGAAGGTTGCTCAGTGGTGTCTGACTCTTTGCAACTCCAAGGAATTCTCCAAACCAAAATACTGGAGTGGGTAGCCGTTCTCTTCTCCAGGGGATCTTCCCAACCCAGAGATCAAACCCAGGTCTCCCGCATTGCAGGCAGATTCTTTACCATCTGAGCCACCAGGGAAGCCCTAGTTAATGAAGCAAAAGTAGGTTTTTTTCTGGAATTCCCTTGCTTTCTCTATGATTCAACGAATGTTGGCAATTTGATCTGTGGTTCCTCTGCCTTTTCTAAACCCATCTTGTACACCTGGAAGTTCTCAGTTCACGTACTGTTGAAGCCTACGCTTGAAGTATTGTGACCATAACCTTACTAGCATGTGAAATGAGGGCAATTGTACAGTGATTTGAACATTCTTCAGCATTGCCTTTCTTTGGGGTTGGAATGAAAACTGACCTTTTCCAGTCCTATGGGCGCTGCTGAATTTTCCACATTTGCTGACATATTGAGTGCAGCACTTTCACAGCATCATTTTTTAGGATTTGGAATAGCTCAGCTGGAATTCCATCACCTCCCCTCGCTTTGTTGGTAGTAACGTTTCCTAAGGCCCACTTGACTTCACACTCCAGGATGTCAGACTCTAGGTGAGTGAGCACACCATCCTGGTTATCTGTGTCATTAAAAACTGTTTTGTTTTGTTCTTCTGTGTATTCTTGCCACCTTGTCTTAATGTCTTAATCTCTTTTGCTCCTGTTAGGTCCTTCCCCTTTCTGTCCTTTACTGTGCCCATCCTTGCAGGAAATGTTCCCTTTGATATCTCCAGTTTTCTTGAAGAGATCTCTAGTCTTTCCCATTCTATTGTTTTCCCCTATTTCTTTGCACTGTTTGTTTAGGAAGGCCTTCTTACCTCTCTTGGCTGTTTTCTGGAACTCTGCATTCAGTTGAGGCTGTCTTTCCCTTTCTCCTTTCATTTTTGCTTCTCTTCTTTCCGCAACTCTTATAAAGCCTCCTCAGACAACGTCCTTGCCTTCTTGCATTTCTTTTTCTTTGGGATGATTTTGGTCATGCATCCTGTAGAGTGTTACAGACCTCCACCCATAGTTCTTCAGGTACTCTGTCTACCAGATCTAATTACTTGAATCTATTCGAGACCTCCACTGTGTAACCATAAGGGATTTGATTTAGGTCATAGCTGAATGGCCTAGTCGTTTTCCCTACTTTCTTCAATTTAAGTCTGAACTTTTATGCAATAAGAAGTTGATGATCCAAACCACAGTCAGCTCCAGGTCTTGTTTTTGCTGACTGTATAGAGCTTCTCCATCTTTAGTTTCAAAGAATATAATCAGTCTGATTTTAGTATTGACCATCTGGTGATGTCCATGTGTAGAGTTGTCTTTTTGTGTTGTTGAAAGAGGGGCTTTGCTGTGACCAGTGCGTTCTCTGGATGAAGTTCTGTTAGCCTATGCCCCGTTTCATTTTGTACTCCAAGGCCACACTTGCCTGCTATTCTGCGTATCTCTTGGCTTTCTCCTTTTGCATTCCAATCCCCTGTGATGAAAAGAACATTTATTTATTTTTTTTTTTGGTGTTAATTCTAGAAGATGATGTAGGTCTTCATAGAACTGGTCAACTTCAGCTCCTTTGACATCAGTGGTTGGGGCATAGACTTGGATTACTGTGATGTTGAATGGTTTGTCTTGAAAATGAACTGAGATCATGCTGTCATTTTTAAGAGTACACCCAAGTACTGCGCTTCAGACTCTTGTTGACTATGACAGCTCCTTTATTTCTTCTAAGGGATTCTTGCCCACAGTAGTATATGTAATGGTCATCTGAATTAAATTCTCCCATTCCCATCCATTTTAATTCACTGATTCTAAGACATCGATGTTCACTCTTACCATCTCCCGCTTGACCATATGCGATTTACCTTGTTTCATGGATCTAACGTTCCAGGGTCCTGTGCAGTATTGTTCCTTACAGCGTTGGACTTCACTTTGACCACAAGACACAGGAGCCCCCGGAGTGTTGTTCCCACTCTGGCCCAGCTGCTCCTTTCTTTCTGGAGCCATTAGTAAGTGCCCTCTGCTCTCTCCCTAGTAGCATACTGGACGCCTTCCAAACTGTGTCACGACTTTTTGCCTTTTCATACTGTCCGTGGGGTTCTCACGGCAAGAATACTTCAGTGGTTTGCCATTCCCTTCTCCAGTGGACCACTTTCTGTGAGAACTCTTCACTGTGACCCATCTGTCTATGGCCCTGCACGACAGGACTCATAACTTCATTGAGTTATGCAAGTCCCTTCACTATAACAAGGCTGTGATCTGTGAAGGAGTGTTAAATTTTGTCAGATACTTCTTCTGCATCTGTTGAGATGCTCATGTGTTCTTTTGACTTTTCTTTTGCTTCTATGGTGTATTACATTGATTGATTTCCATACGTTAAACCATCCTTGTGAATTTGAAATGAAGCTCAGTTAGTAGTGGCGTATGATCTCTTTATGTGTTGTTGGATTCAGTTTGCTAATATTCTGTTGAGAATTTTTGCATCTGTAGTCAACAGAGATACTGGCCTGTGACTTTCTTTTTTGATGTATCTTTGTCTGGTTTTGGTATCAGGATGATGGTGGCTGTATAGAATATCTTTTGGAGTGTACCCTCCTTTTCAGTCTTTTAGAAGAGTTTGAAAAGGCTCAGTATAAATTATTCTCTGTATGTTTGGTAGAATTCACCTGTGACACCAACTGGGCCTGGACTTGTGCTTGTTCTTTCCTGTTCAGTCGCTAAGTCATGTCCGACTCTTTGTGACCCCCACGGACTGCGGCACACCAGGCTTCCCTGTCCCTCACCATCTCCCAGAGTTTGCCCAAGTTCATGTCCCCTGAATCGGTGATGGCATCCAACCATCTCATCCTCTGTCACCTCCTTCTCCTCCTGTCTTCAGCCTTTCTCAGTATCAGAGTCTTTTCCATCTTTCTCAGTATCAGAGTCTTTTCCAGTGATTCGGCTCTTCATATCAGGTGGCCAGAGTATTGGAGCTTCAGCTTCAGCATCAGTGCTTCCAATGAATATTCAGGGCTGATTTCCTCTAGGATGGACTGATTTGATCTTGCTGTCCAAGAGACTCCCAAGAGTCTTCTCCAACACCACAGTTCAAAAGCCTCAATTCTTCAGTGCTCAGCTTTCTTTATGGTCCAACTTTCATATCTATAGGTCTTCCCTGATAGCTCAGTTGGTAAAGAATCTGCCTGCAGTGCAGGTTTGATTCCTGGGTCAGGAAAATCCACTGGAGAAGGGATAGGGTACCCACTCCAGTATTCTTGGGCTTTCCTTGTGGCTCAGCTGGTAAAGAATCTGCCTGCAACACAGGAGACCTGGGTTTGATCCCTGGATTGGGATCTTCTCCAGGGAACCCCTTGGAGGAGAGAAGGGCTGCCCATTCCAGTATTCTGGCCTGGAGAATTTAATGGACTGTATATAGTCCAAGGAGTCGCAAAGAGTCAGACACGACTGAGTAACTTTCACTTTTCTCATATTGGTACATGACTATTGGAAAAACCATAGCTTTGACTACATGGACCTTTGTTGTCAAAGTGCTGTCTCTGCTTTTTAATATGCCGTCTAGGTCTGTCATAGCTTTTGTTTGTAGGGAGGTTTATCATTACAGATTCTATTTCACTTTCAGTGACTGGTCTGTTCAACTGATCTATTTCTTCATTCACTTTCAGTGGGCTGTATGTTTCTAGAAAGTTGTCCATTTCTTCCAGGTTGTCAAATTTGTTGGCATATAATTTTTCTTGTTTTTTGGACATGTTGTACTGCTTTCTGGATCTCAGTTCCTCAGCCAGGGATTGAACCTGGGCCATGGCAGTGAGGAGCTGCAAGTCCTAACCACTAGATCATTGGGAGTTCCCAGCATTTAATTGTTCATAGTATTCTCTTACGGGTTTTTGTATTTCTGCAGAATTTGTTGGTTTCTCCTTCATTTATTTTCTTTATTTAGGTTCTTTCTCTTTTCTTAATGAGCCTGGTCAGAGGTTTGTCAATGTTGTTTACCCTTTCAAAGACCAAGCTCCTGATTTTAATAATTTTTTTTCTGTTGTTTTTTTTAATCTTTATTTATGTCCCCCCTGCTCTTTATTACATCCTTCCTTCTACTAACTTTAGGTTTTGTTTGTTCTTTTTCTAATTCTTTTATGTGGTAGATTAGATTGGTTGGTTGGATTCTTCTTGTTTTTTGAGGAAGACCTTTATTGTTATGAACTTCCCTCTGAGAACTGCCTTTGCTGCAGGCCATAGATTTTGTATTGTTGTGTTCTGATTGTTACTTGTCTCAAGGTATTTTTTAATTTCCTTTTGATTTCCTCATTGGTTTTTTAGTAGCATGTTGTTTAGTCTCTACGTAATCTTCTTTTCCTCATTCCTTTTCCTGTGGGGTTGATTGGTAATTTTGTGCCACTGTGGTTGGAGAAGATGCCTGAAATACTTTCTCTACTCTTGAATTTTTTTTTAATTTATTTATTTTAGTTGGAGGCTAATTACTTTACAATATTGTGGTGGTTTTTGCCATACATCGACATGAATCAGCCATGGGTGTACATGTATCCCCATCCTGAACCCCCCTCCCGCCTCCCTCCCCATCCCATCCCTCTGGGTCTTCCCAGTGCACCAGCCTTGAGCACCCTGTCTCATGCATCGAACCTGGACTGGTGATCTGTTTCACATATAATAATATACATGTTTCAATGCCATTCTCTCACATCATCCCACCCTCGCCTTCTCCCACAGAGTCCAAAAGACTGTTCTCTACCTCTGTGTCTCTTTTGCTGTCTCGCATATAGGGTTATCATTAGCATCTTTCTAAATTCCATATATATATATATATGCGTTAGTATACTGTCTTGGTGTTTTTCTTTCTGACTTACTTCACTCTGTATAATAGGCTCCAGTTTCATCCACCTCATTAGAACTGATTCAAATATATTCTTTTTAATGGCTAATATACTCTTGAATTTGTTGAGGTTAGTGTATGCCCTACTGTTCGGTCAGTCCTAGAAAATGTTCCATGTGCCCTTGAAAAGAATGTATATTCTACTTTGGGGGGATGTAATGTCCTGAAAATATGAATTAAATGTAACTGTTCTATTGGGTCATTTAGGATTTCTGTTGCCTTACTGATTTTCTGTCTAGAATATCTGTTCTTTGATGTGAGTGGGCTGTTAAAGTCTCCTACTATTATTGTTGTTTAGTTACTAAGTTTTGTCCAACTCTTTCTGACCCCATGAACTATAGTCATCCAGGCTCCTTCTGCCCATGGGATTTCCCAGGCAAGAATACTGGAGTGGGTTGCCATTTTCTTCTCCAGGGGATCTTCCCAACCCAGGGATTGAACCCACGTCTCCTGAATTAGAGGCAGACTCTTTACCACTGAGCCACCAAGGAAGCCCTTGTGTCTGTTAGTGTGTGTTTTATATATTTGGGCGCTGCTGTATTAGGGGCATGTATGTGGACAAGTGTAATATCTTCTCATATTGATCCTTCTACCATTATGAAGTGTCCTTTATCTTTCTTTATGGCCTTTGTTTTAAAGTCTGTTTTGTCTGATGTTAAGTGTTGCAATTTCTGCTTTCCTTTTATTTCCAATACATGAAATCTTTTTCTGTGCCCTCACTTCTAATCTGTGTGTCTTTTGCCATAAGGTGGGTCTCATATAGGCTGCATGTTGTAGCCTTTTTTTTTTTAATCGAGTCTGCCACTCTGTCTTTTGATTGGAGCATTCAGTCCATTGACATTTAAGGTAATTATTGATACATATGTATTTATTGCCATATTAAACCTTGTTTTCCAGTTGCTTCTTTGTTTTTCTTCCTCTTTTTGTGGTTTGATGATTTACTTTATGCTTGTGTTCTTTTTGGTTTTTGTGCATTTATTTTATGTTTTTGATTTGTGACTGCCCTGGTTTTTTTGTTTTTTTTTTGGCCCTGTTTTTTAAGTATGTTAACCCTTTCATATATGTGCTTGCTTTAAACTGATAGTCATATCTGCTCAAACATATTCTAAAAAAAAAAAAGAATGCATTTTCTTACTGTCCTTCCCCACATTTTATGATTTTGATGTCCTTTTTTACATCTTCATGTTTATCCTTTTTCTGTTGCTTGTATGTATCATCACTTTCACAAATAGATTTTTTTCTTTTGTTGGATATTTATACTAGCCAGTTTAAATGATTTACTTTCCAATCATGATTTCTGCCTTTCTATATCTCCTTGCATCTTTTCTATTTAAAGATCTGTTAATATTTCCATAGTTTTACTATTGATATATTCATTTAGTTTTTGCTTGCCTGAGAAATGCTTTATTTTTCTTCTTATTCTAGACAATAATCTTGCTGGGTAGAATATTCTAGATTGCGGAATTTTCCCTTTCAAGACTTTGAATATATTTTGCCACCCCTGTTTGGCCTGCAGTGTTTCTGTAGAGAAATCAGCTGATAGGCTTATGGGGGTTCCCTTGTAATCAACCCTTTGTTTTTGTCTTGCTGCCTTTAGAATCCTCTTTAACTTTTGCCATTGTTATTTTACTATGTCTTGGTGTAGGTCTGTTTGGATTCATATTGTTTAGGATCCTCTGTGCTTCCTATGTCTGGATATCTGTTTCGGTTCTTCAGGTTTGGGAAGTTTTTAGTCATAATTTCTTCAAATACACTTTGAATCCCCTTTTCTCTTCTCCTTCTGGAAAATATATTACACATAGATTGACACACTTTATATTATCCAGTGGGTCTCATATTGCTTTCATTTTTTTCATCTGGCTTTCTGTCTGCCGTTTTGTGTAATTTCCTTTGTTCTGTCTTCCAGATCACTTATTCCTTCTTTTGCATTATTTATTCTGGTATTCATTACCTTTAGTTCAACTTTCATCTTGGCAAATGAATTTTCTAACTTTTCTTGGCTCCTCCGTATAGTTCCTAGTTCCTTTTTATAGTCATTTGCATTTCTGTTGATAGCCTTTCTTAATTCCCTTAGCATTTTCATTACCTGTTTTTGAAGTTGGTGTCTATTAGACTGCCGAGGTCTGTTTCACTGTTGATTCCTTTAGGGGAATTCTCTTGGTCTTTTAGTTGGGAGTAGTTCTCTGCTGCTTCACTTTACTTATATCTCTCTTAGTCTGTGAGTTTAGGAGAAACAGTCATCTACTGTAGCCTTGGAGGTCTGTTTATATGTGAGGGCGTCCCTGCATAGCTTGTGTGGATGTGACACTGTTTTGAGGGTTGTTTTCGGTTTGAATGCTCGCCGTCTCTCTTCTCTGCGTGTGCTGTCCATCATCCACTCGATGAGGGGTGTGCAGGCGCTTGGCCCATGCACAGTCCCAGAAAGGCACGGGCAGCGGTTGGTGAGCAGTCAGGGGACCCTTGGTGCCGGCGGTGGTCTGCGGCTCCCTCTGGAGTCTGCGGTGGTAGCGGCTGCGTGTGCCTGCCCCGGAGCATGTAGGTGGTGCGTGTCAGCTGAGAGCGCACAGGGGGAAAGGAATTCTGTGGGATCGTGTGCCTCACCTTGCGTGCCCCCAACAGCATCACCTTACCTCTCTGGTGGGCCCAGGCCCATTCCCGTACTCCCTTGGCTTGGGCACGTGGCATCCTAGTCCCCTTGGGCTGTGCACACAGCCAACCCCAGTCCTCTCCCCAGTCCTCCCTCTGAAGCCTGAGCCTCGGCCCCCACCTGCCTGCGTGGATGAGCATCTCAGACTGGGGAGGGCCTGGTGGCAGCACTGACCATCTGTGCAGGTCTGTCTCTCCGTTGCTCTCTGAGACTCCAGAGCCCGTCCTCTGTCCCCACTGGTCTCTCCGCCTGGGACAGGGCTTCCAAGTGAGCAGAAACCTTTCCCCTCTCATAGCTCCTGTCCAGATTCCTTTCTCTCTCTTTTTTTTCTTTTTTCTGTCCTTCACAGTTAAATGGAGATTTTTTGCCCTTTGGAAATCTAGAAAATGTTCTACCAACATTCACTAGATGTTCTGTGAGAACAAGTCCACATGTAGATGTATTTTTGATATATTTGTGGGAGAAGGGGAGCTCCCCATCCTACCCTTCCTCCATCTTGATCTGATCCCCCAAAATATTGGTGTCTTTAGATTTCTTTTTTCTGAGTGGTATTATAAACCAAGTAGGTTTGATTGATAAGAAAGAGTTGAGATTTCCTTTCTAAACACAAAATAAGACAAAATATAAAGGGAACCGACCTTTTTGTTTGTTTTTTTCCTAGGAGCTGCATGCTGCTTCCCTTGAACAGCACCTTCTAGATCAGATTCGAATAGTTTTTCCAAAAGCCATTTTTCCTGTCTGGGTTGATCAGCAGACTTACATATTTATCCAGATTGGTAGGTGCTATTGTAGCGTTTTCTGTGATACTCTTCACTTCACATTGAATCCACAGTAGAGGTAAAGGCACACTCATGACCCTTGTTTTATCTACAGTTGCGCTAACACCGGGTGCCCCTTATGGAAGGCTGGAAACCGACAGCAGACTCCTAATTCAGCCAAAGACCCGCCAAGCCAAAGAGAGTACATTTTCAGAAGTGGGTAAAACACCTGGACAATTTCATAATCATGGAAGAGACCAAAAAGGATTGGCAAAAGAAGTTCAAACCAAGCAACTTCAGTCAAACACTGTAGGAGTCGCTGGGTCTACAGAACGAGATTCAGAGGAAAGGATCGACTCATCATTTCTACCAAGCTTATGGACTGTGATAGGAAGCATTTTTTCTTCTGGGTCTGAGAAGAAACAAGACACATCCTGGGGGGTAACTGAAATCAATGCTTTCAAAAACATGCAGTCAACAGTTGTTCCTCTGGACAATATTTTCAGAGTATGCAAATCCCAGCCTCCCAGCGTATGTAAGGCATCCGCAACGTCTGTGTTTCACAAACATCATGCCATTCATGTATTCCCATGGGACCAGGAATATTTTGATTTGGAGCCCACCTTCACTGTGACCTATGGAAAGCTAGTGAAACTGCTTTCTCCAAAGCAACAGCAAAGTAGAACAAAGCAAAATGTCCTATCACCTGAAAAAGAGAAGCAGATGTCAGAGCCTCTAGATCAAAAACAAGTTAGCCCAGACCATAGTCACAAAGCTGGCAAAACCTGTGTGCTAAAGGTAGTCTGGAATGGACTTGAGGAACTGAAGAATGCCGTTAAATACACCAAAAATTTAGACACGCTTCATCTTGGGAAAGTCTGGGTTAGTATAAGTCTTTCTTTAAAAATTATACTATATTATGTTAGTTGCTCAGTTGTGTCTGACTCTTTGCAACCCCACGGACTATAGCTTGCCAGGCTCCTCTATCCATGGAATTCTCCAGGCGAGAATACTGGAGTGGGTATTCATTCCTTCTCCAAGGGATCTTCCCAACCCAGGTATTGAACCTGGGTCTCCCACATCGCAGGCAGGTTCTTGACTGTCTGGGCCACCAGGGAAACCCAAATTATACTGTAGTTGATTGACAGTGTTGTTTGTTTCTGGGGTATAGCAAATGGCTTAGTATAAATCTTAGAAAATAATTTTATGTTGCTTGAACTTGCCCAAATTTTGAACTAAAATATTATAATATTTTATGCACAAGTTGAAAACCAGTGTAATAAATACTATTTAAAGTCCCCCCTCCTCTAGGCTTCCCTGGTGGCTCAGATGGTAAAGAATCTGCCTGCAATGCAGGAGACCAGGGTTCGATCCCTAGTTCAGGAAGATCTCCTAGAGAAGGAGATGGCAACCCACTCCAGTATTCTTGCCTGGAGAATCCCATGGACAGAGGAACCTGGCAGGCTACTGTCCACGGGGTCACAGAGTCGGACACGACTGAGTAACTAACAGCAGAAGTTCCCGTGGGGACACATTTCTGATTGCAGGGTAGAGTCCTTGTTTGGGTAAGGTTTGTGTGTTTTTCTGGCTAATAAACTTGGACAGGTAAAAGCTAAGATAGGTACAGGCCCAGAGAGGTCAAAGTTACCTGCCTGGGGTAACGAGTCAGTAAGTAGAATGAGGATTCAAACCCTGACAGGCTGACTCTTGAGTTCATGCTTCTAATGGAGCGCCCTACAAAGCCTCACATCTTTAATGCCCAAAGATTTGCTTCCACCTTCTTGAAAGCAAAGGAATGTCTTGGTACGTGCTGGGGGAAATGCCCAGTGTCGGGAGAGACCCACCGCATGAGATGACCTGGATTCAGAGGTACCCAGAAAGCTCCTTGCCTTGCTGGTATTGGTTCTTTACTGTGATGGAGAGCGAAAGCAGCACGGCTAGCATTCCACCTCCTCATCCTAGCTTCAGATGTTAATGTTAATTTTATATGAAATGAGTCACCAGCCTCCTTTATTTTAACCTAATTTTGAACCATCATGAAATGTAATTTCAGGGTGAGAAGGAAGGACAGGGAAGAGCAATGGAAAGGAAAGGGAGTCTCCTTAGTAGATTTCTTTTATGCTCACAGTTTAGACTGTGACCTTTAGGTAGGTGGCTTGCAAGTTGTAATCTCTTCAGCCTACATCACTCTCGAAAGCTCCAGCCGTGCCTCACATTTTCTGTTATCTCTGTTCTCTTACTCAAGAAGATCCCACTGCATCTTAAAAATCGTATTGTCTGAACCTGTCAATGGACTTGCCTGTTTCTAGTAATGGTGCTGCCATTAGGCAGGAAGCACTGTTACTTCCTTGACGTTATATGGTGAGGCTGGGGTGAAAGAGTGGCGATCGGGTCCTGGAGACCAACTGAGACGACAGTGAGGAGCCTGCACTTCCCCCTCTGCGGTCAGGTTGGGAGGGTGGCCCGTGAGAGGCGGCAGCTGCCGGCAGGTGCTCAAGCTGGGTTAACCGGCCAGATCAAAACTGATCACCTCTGAAGAGGATGTTAAAAGAAACTACTGTAGGAAAAAATTGAAATGTTAGCATCATAACAGTACCTGAATGCCCACCTATACTATGAATCATGGCAGTATCTTATCATTCACCTGAGTTGATAGAAATTAATATCAGTGTTTATGCTGTGGAATATTTCTTAAGATTTTAACGTTTATATTTTTAATTCATTTTTATATATTTCAGATTCCAGATGACCTGAGAAAGAGACTAAATATAGAAATGCATGCAGTAGTCAGAATAACTCCAGTGGAAATTACCCCTAAGATTCCAAGATCTCTAAAACTACAACCTACAGAAAACTTAGTGAGTTCACATTTATATGTTATATCACAGTTGTTTTACATGCATTGTAAAATTTCTGGTTGCTTTAGCTAAGTAATAACACTGTACTCCTTTATTCTAGAAGGGCAAAGAAGTCTTATTGTCTTTTGGTTTTATTGTGGTAAAATACATATAAGATAAAATGCTGTTTTAACTCTTTAGGTGTGCAATTTAGTGCCATTAAGTACATTTATAACATGAAACCATCACTATTTCTGAAACTTCTCCATCCCCTGAATAGAAACTTTGTGCCCATTACACAATCAATCCCCATCCTTTCCTGCCCCAATTCTCAACTGTGATCAGTCTCTGTGAATTTGCTTATTCTAGATCTTATATGCAAGTGGAATCATACAATATTTGCCCTTTGTATCTTGGTTATTTCATTTAACGTGTTGTCAGGGTTTATCCGCACTATAGCATATATCAAACTTCATTCCTGTTTATGTTTATTCCTGTATTATGTTTGTTCCTTCATTCCTGTTCATTCCTGTTTATTCCTGCATAGTATTCCATTGTGTGTATATAGACATGTTGTTTATTCATCTGTTGATGGACACTTGGGTCATTTCTGATTTTTTTTGTTTAAACTGTGTGATTAATGCTGCTATGAATATTGATATACAGTATTTGAGTCCCTACTTTCAGTTCTTTTGGGTATATACCTAGAAGTTGAATTGCTAGATCATATGGTATTGTTTACCTATTTGAGAAACCAAAAAGTCTTCTTTTTTCCCTGCCCTGGAACTTTGTTGCTGCAGGCAGGCTTTCTCTAGTTGCAATGAGCAGGGGCTACTCTCTAGTTGCATTGCACAAACTTCTCACTGCAGTAGCTTCTCTTGTTGCAGAGTAGGGGCTCAGTAGTTGCAGCACTTGAGCTTAGTTGCCCCATGGCATGTGGGATCTTCCTGGACCAGGGATCAAACCTGTGTCCCCTTCACTGGCAGGCGGATTCTAAACCACTGGACCACCAGGAAAGTCTGCAAGAAGTCTTTAACGAATGATATAACATATATTGTGTCAATGCAAATATGGATAATTTGGCATTTAAAGGACTGCTATTTTTGCTACATCTGGGCAGTTTTTTAAGAAAATTCTCACATGTTTCAGTATTAACACTGCAGTGTAAAAGAGAGCTAGACTGTTTTTCTTTGAACACTTAATTTGGATAGAAACTGAGATAGTCAGGAATTGAGGTATGGAACTTAATTTTAAAATCTCTGTAGAATATTATCAGGGTTTCCTGATAGCTCAGTTGGTAAAGAATCTGGCTGCAATGCAGGAAACCCCAGTTTGGTTCCTGGGTCGGGAAGGCTTACTGGAGAAGGCATAGGCTACCCACTCCAGTATTCTTGGGCTTCCTTTGTGGCTCATCTGGTAAGTAATCTGCCTGCAAGGCGGGAGACCTGGTTTGATCCCCGTTGGGAAGATCCCCTGGAGAAGGGAAAGGCTACCCACTCCAGTATTCTATCCTGGAGAATTCCATGGACTGCATAGTCCATGGGGTCGCAAAGAGATGCAACTGAGCGACTTTCATTTATTTTCTTTTAGAGTGTTATCATCTGTACCAACTTAGATTACCAGTTCTCAGAGAATTGTAACACAGGAAAATTATTATATGTTTAGAAAATGCCAAATATGATTTAATCCTTCTCTGATAATTTGCATTATACTTCTGGATCCTCTGGATAATGATGGTCATTATGTCAAGGTCATCATATAACCATTTTAACAGATCTTTCTGCTTGATGAAACCTCATATAAAATAGTTTATATTTTGTGACTAGAGAAGAAAACAAATAGAATACATGCCATTTCCATAATAGTATGCAACTGAGCATTTAACATATTCACTGAACAATATATAGTGATTCAGAGTTTTTAACTTTTTGATTCTTTGATCTTCAGTTGTTTTCTGATTTGTACTTTATATTATAGTTGATTTACAGTGTTGTATTAGTTTCAGATGTATAGCAGATTGATTCAGTTCTACATACATCCATTCTTTTTCAGATTCTTTTCCCACGTAGATTATTGCTGAATATTGGCTGGAGTTCTCTGTGCTATACAGTAGTTCCTTGTTGATTATTTTGTATACAGTAGTGTGTATATGTTAATCTCAAACTCCTAATTTATCTTCCCTCCACCTTTGCACTTTGATAACCATAAGTTGTTTTTGGAATCTGTGAGTCTTGTTTCTGTTTTGTAAATAAATTAATTTGTATCATTTTTTTAGATTCCACATATAAGTGAAATCTTTTTCTGCCTGAAATAGAAGTAATTCAATTAGTATGATAATCTAAAGGTCCATCCATGTTGCTGTAATGGCATTATTTCATTCTTTTTCATGATTGAGTAATAGTCCATGCTTAACGTGTACCACTTGTTTATTCGTAACTGTCGATGGACATTTAGGTTGCTTCCATGTCTTGGCTTTGTAAATAGTGCTTCAGTGAACATTGGGGCGCATGAAGCCTTTTGAATTAGGGTTCTCTCTGGATAGAAGTCCAGGAATGGGTGGGATTGCTCCATCATACAGTAGTTCTATGTTTAGTGTTTTAAGGAACCTCCATACTGTTCTGCATAATCGTTGTACCAGTTTATATTCACACCATCAGTAGAGAAGGGTTCCCTTTTCTCCATACCCTCTCCAGTATTCATTGTTTGCAGACTTTTTTTGTCGATGCCTATTCTGACCACTGTGAGGTAACAACTCATTGTAGTTTTGGTTTGCATTTAATAGTGATGTTGACCATCTGTTCATGTGCTTTTTGGCATCTGTGTTTTTTCTTCAGAGAAAAGTGTATTTAGATCTTCTACTCATTTTTTGATTGTTTTTTTTTGGAGAGGGGTTCTTTTATGTACAAACTGCATGGGCTATTTGTATATATTGGAGAGTAATCCCTTGTCAGTCATATCAGTTGCAAATATTTTCTCCGATTCTGTGGCTTGCTTTTTTGTGTATAGTTTCCTTTGCTGTGCAAAAGCTTTTAAGTATGATTAGGTCCCACCTTTGTTTTTATTTTCGTTACTCTAGGAGGTGGATCCAAAAAGATACTGCTATAATTTATGTCAGAGTGTTCTGGCTATCTTTTACTCTAAGAATTTTTTAAATTAGATTATAGTTACTTTACAGTGTTTTACAACAAACTGAATTAGCTATTTGTTCAGTCACAAAGTCATGTCTGACTCTGTGCCTGCGACCCCATGGACTGTAGCAACCAGGCCTCCCTGTCCTTCACTGCCTCCCAGACATTGTTCAAACTCATATCCATTGAGTTGGTGATGCCATCTAACCATCTCATCCTCTGCTGACCTCTTCTCCTTTTGCCTTAAATCTTTCCCAGCATCAGTTTGCAGTGAGTCAACTCTTTGCATCAGGTGGCCAAAGTATTGGAGCTTCAGCATCAGTCCTTTCAATGAATATTCAGAACTGATTTCCTTTAGAATTGACTAGTTTAATCTCCTGAAGTTCAGGGGACTCTCAAGCATCTTTTCCAGCACCGCAATTTGAAAGCATCAATTCTTTGGCACTCAGCCTTCTTTATGGTCCAATTCTCTCATCAATACCTGACTAGCTTTGACTATACGGACATTTGTCAGTGAAGTGATGTCTTTGCTTTTTAACAAAACTGTCTAGGTTTGTCATAGCTTGCTGTCCAAGAAGCAAGCTTCTAATTTCATGGCTGCAGTCACTGTCCGCAGTGATTTTGGAACATAAGAAGAGAAACTCTGTCACTGCTTCTACTTTTTCCCCATCTATTTGCCATGAAGTGATGGGACCGAATGAATGTCATGATGTTAGTTTTTTGAGTGCTGAGTTGTAAGCCATCTTTGTCACTCTCCTCTTTCACCTTCGTCAAGAGGCTCCTTAGTTCCTCTTCACTTTGTGCCATTAGGGTGGTGTGGTGTCATCTGCATATATGAGGTTGTTAATATTTCTCCCAGCAGTCTTGATTCCAGCTTGTAACTCATCCAGCCCAGTATTTCGCATAATGTACTCTCCATGTAAGTTAAATAAGCAGGATGACAACATACAGCCTTGACGTACTCCTTTCTCAGTTTTGAACCAGTCTGTTGTTGCATATAAGGTTCTAACTGTTGCTTCTTGACCAGCATACAGGTTTCTCAGGAGGCAGGTGAGGTGGTCTGGTATTCCCATCTCTAAGAATTTTTCTCAGTTTGTTTTGATCGGCTTTCCCACAGTCAGTGAAGCAGAAGTAGTTTTTTTTTTTCTGGAATTCCCTTGCTTTGTCTATGATCCAGTGAATGTTGGCAGTTTGATACGGTTCTTCTGCCTTTTTCAAGTCCAGCTTATACACCTGGAAGTTCTTGGTTTTTAAATATTGCTGAAGCCTAGCTTGAAGGATTTTTGAGCATAATCTCACTAGCATGAGAAATGAGTGCAATTGTGCGGTAGTTTTTACATTCTTTGGCACTGCCCTTCTTTGGCATTGGAATGAAAACTGACCTTTTCTAGTCCTGTGACCACTGCTGCGTTTTCCAAATTTGCTGACATATTGAGTGGAGCACTTTTATAACAGCATCATCTTTTAGAATTTGAAATAACTCAGCTGGAATCCCATCACCTCCACTAGCTTTGTTGATAGTAATGCTTCCTAAAGCCCACTTAACTTCACACTCCAGGGTGTCTGGCTCTTGCTGAGTGACAACACTGTCTTGGTTATCCAGGTCATTAAGAGCTTTCTTGTACAGTTCTTCTGTGTGTTCTTGCCACCTCTGCTAAATCTCTCTCTGTTTTTTCAAGCTTCCGGCCCTTTGTTAAACATTTCTCGTACCCTCTCAGTCTGTGCCACCATTCCTTTTTTGTGATCTTGAGTCATCTTTAATTACTCTGACGTCTTTTCCAGGCACATTGCCTGTCTCTGCCTCACTTAGTTGTTCTTCTGGGGTTCTGTCTTGTCTCTTTGTCTGAAATTCCTCAGCGGGGTCATCCTTCTCACTTTCGCTGTCTGTGGTCTGCGTTCCTCAGGCTGCAGGATTGTGGTTCTTGCTTCTGCTGTCTCCCCCCAGTTGGTGAGGTTGATCCAGGGGCCTGACAGGCCTCCTGTTGGGAGGGGCCGCTTCCCGCCCCCGGTGAGTGGGTCTGGGTCTTGTCTCTCTGTCGGCAGGGCTGTGTCAAAGGGTGTGTCTAGAGGCAGCTGCTGGCTCGGGGAGACATTTAGCAGCCTGTCTATCCGTGAGTAGGCCTGTGTTCCCACCCCGTTGGCTGGCTGTTCTGAGGTGTCCCAGCACTGGAGCTGCGGGCTGCTGGGTGGGGCCAGGCCCAAGGATGGCCTCCGGGAGAGCTCATGCCGATCAGTTTAGCCCCTGGAGCCTCTGTCACCAGTGTCCTTGTCCTCCGCAGTGAGCCACAGCCAGTCCTCAGGTCCCCAGGAAACCTAAGGCCTGCAGGTAGTTTTGGCCCAGGTTCCCATGGAGTCGCTGTCTTGCCCCGGATCCTAGTGCACATGAAACTTTGTTGAGCGCCTGCTCTTCAGCTGCACTGGCCTTCACAGGCCAAATACTCTGGTGGTGCCTCCTCCCAGCGCCAGACCCCCCAGCCTGGGCACCCTGACGTGGGGCTCAGAACTCTCACTCCTGTGGGAGAACTTCCGCAGTACTGTTATTTTCGTTTGTGGGTCTCCCACCCAGCGGGTATGGGATTTCATTATATCACAGAAGCGCCCCTCCTACTGTCTTATTGTAGCTTTTCTTTGTCTCTGGATGCAGAATATCTTTTATGGTAGGTTCAGGTCTTTTTTGTAGATGTTTATATAGCAGTTAGTTGTGATTTAGCTATTTTCTTGAGAGGAGGTGAGCTGAAGTCCTTTTACTCGCCCTCTTATCTCTGTCTTGTCTCTCAGTATGTTTTTAAAAACCATGTGAAAGAAATTTAGCATTGTCTTGATAACTCCAGGATTTTCAAAGTCAGATATTTGCTGTCTATATTGCATTGATATTCTTAAGTAATCTTTAAACATATAGTATAAAAGTCTTTGTAATGTGGAACTTTTATGGCTCTTGACTTATATAAAGTTTTGAGTTTTTGTTTTTTTTTCAGTTTATAGGAGCTCTGCTTTTAATGTGGTTATTGATCTTGGTATTTTTTTTTTTTTTTTTCAAAAATTAGGTCTTATGTACAAAAATAATTAGCCACTGCTCATTGGTTTTCTGTTTTTTCCTCTGGTATCGGCAATGGGGTATTTCCTTTCCTGTCCCTAGTTGTGTGCTTTGGTGGAAACTGTGTGACCTTGGCAGGTCTCTCTAGGCTGGTTATATCACTTAGGACATAAGGATGTTTGGTTCTAGAGGAACTGTGAGTTGCTTTCTGATTCTAAAAGTCTTGATTTAAAATAGTTTTCATTTTATGACTTTCTCTAGGTCTTTAATCCCATTTTCCAATAATATACAAAGAAGTAACTGACTTATTTCTATGATTTTTAAGAGTGGGAAAGTGATGCCTTTTCTTATTTAGCTTACTTTTTTAGTGGTGAGCGTATTGTAAACTGAGTTTAATCAGTGGATCTAATGGATGAAGAGAGGTAACAGATATGAGTTGTTATGTATGAGCTGTTAGATAATAGATGTGGGAATTGCAAAATGGTAGAAGTTTATTCTCCTAGGCAGATAGTGTCTTTCACATATGAATTTTGATTAGTTCTGATTTGTATTTCAAGAAGATTATTTAAACTTAATAATATTAATCTAAAAGTTTCAGAAATTAGCAGTGTTTTTCTCAGAATTTCTTCATATCTTTTAAACAGTTTATTAACACTCTACTTGTTGAACGTATCAGCCTTCATAGAAAAAAGAGAAAGTGACACTAACATATAAAGAGTTTGTTTTTCTCATGTGCAAAGAAGTTTGGAGGAACTCACAGGTGGTTAAACCATGTAACCAAGGACCCGGGCTCCTTTGATCTTTCTCTTCTGTCATCTTTGTCTCTCCTCCTCTTAGGTGCGAGGTATCTGCGGTGGTAATCGACAGCGCGTCTGCATTCTTGGCAGCAGAAGGACAAGTGCAAAGCAAAACTCTTCTCCTTGCAGGGTTTCTCTACCGTTTAGTTAGGGAGAGAAGGCCTTCTCTTGGATCGCTGATGGTGATGCATTGGCCACACACAGGCACACACAGCTCCAGGCTGGGAACAGAGGAGCCTGCTCCCTGACTACAGAGTTTGCTTCACAGGAAGCAAGAGAGACTAGGCTGGCATGGTTATCAAGTGAGCTAAATTGTGCTCTGTGCATCACTGGGCGTAGAAAAAAGGAGCATTTAAAACTTTGCCACTTGTGTGACTTTTTCTTCAGGCTGCACCATACTCATTGTACTATAATGTCAAGTCCCAAATCTGTGCCTGTGACCATCATTTTACTGGCAAGATAAGGTATTAAAATAAGACTGTTAAGTTCAGGTAATAGAATATCGTTACTGTTTCTTTCCTTTCCTCTGGCAGTCTAAGGATGTCAGTGAAGAAGACATAAAAAGTGTGTTCTATTCATGGCTACAGCAGTCTGCCACTACCACAGTTCCTCTGATAGTATCAGAGGAAGAATACATTAAACTGGAAATGAAAGATGGTGAGTATATTTTATTTGTTATTTTGATATTTTTCCTATTAAAGAAGTTGGAAAATTTTTCATTGTTTTTCCATCTTGTGATAGGTATGAACAGGAAACCTAATGATGATAATTAAACAGTAGATTTTATGTATCAAAGAATCCTTTTATTTAAATGTAAATAAATTTAAATTTTAAATTATTTCATCTCAGCTGCAGTACTAACTACATTTATTACTTTGTTTTTAATAGGATTGAAGGAGTTTTCTCTGAATATCGTTCATTCTTGGGAAAAGAAAAAAGAAAAAAGTATTTTTCTATTGAGTACCAATCTGCTGCAGAAGATGACAATACAAGTAATTACATACTACTGAATACTTAATGATAATATTTTCACATGTGATTGATTCTAAAGTATGAATTTACTTCTTAAGACCTTGCATCCTAAACTGTATTAGAAACTCAAATGATAAGAGTAAGGAATAACTTGATTTAAAATATTTTATTCTGTAGTCTCTTTAACTTACTTAAGCAAATGATTGATTTATCCTAAATTTAAAATGGATGCTTCAGCAGAATTGTTCCAGGAATAGAATTGATCATGTTAACTGGCCAACGGATCATGATTTAAACTCTTCTAGTATTGGAACAAATGAAAACTTAGCTGAGGGGGGTAACTTTTTTTTTATTCATATTTTTATTTGCAGTTTTGCTACACAGCCCATATTATTTTGTCAGTTCTTAAATTCTCAACTCTTCACAACTATTATCAGATTACTTTTCTCCAAGATATATTTTTAAAGTACTCTTTTTAGAACATTATATTTTGGTTAAGATATTTACTCTTGTCATTATAGAACTGAAGATGAAATGAATAAAGTCATTTAGAATTTCAGTGGTTTGAAACTAGATATTATTTCTCTACTTTTGAAATAGAATTTAAGGAATACCATTCAGAAATGATAAAGATGGAAGATTGTGAAAAGAATGTGACATAAATCAGGGCATATCAGTAGACCTCACCTTGCTATGTCTCGGCTTGGTGAGGGGGACAGCATATGCCAAAGGAAATGTGGAGAATGTGGAATGACTGTCAGATGCAGCCAGCAGAATAAGTGGTTTGGCTGAACTGTCTTATTCCCACATCCCTCCCGAGGGATCATTGGATTTGAACCTCTCCTTTATCTGTTTGGGGTTGGGGATCTCTTCAGCAGTTTGGGCATTGCCTCCTATTGCCCTGGGTAACACAGGGTCGGTATATCTTTTGTTGTTTTAAAATTTTTGTTGTTTTTCCTTTGGGTTGTGTACATTATGTTAATCCTTCTGTTAACTTGCAGAATTTCTCTGAAAGAAATTGGTTGGCAAAAATTAAACTTGAGTCAGTGTACTAATAATCTATTCGTTTGTCTATTTCTTACCAGAAAAAAAAAAAAAAAAGAATGTGACATAAATCAAAATTGCAAATAAAGATATATCTCTAAACTGCATGAAGACATTCTTTACTGCTTGTTAACTATAACTATTTATATTCCTTAGATGAGTAAATTGTTATTGTCAGGGTTATTTTAAGTAATAATCTTGCATGCACACTATATCTTTTCTCTCTGGTGTAACAGAATCAGCAATTCAGTTTCCTGGAATCCAAGAAAAGCAGGCAAAAGGTATTACTTTGACATGTAAAATTGATTTTTCCTTGCTACTATAGGTCCTTCTAGATCCTATGGTAAAAGAAGAAAACAGTGAGGAAATTGACTTTATTCTTCCTTTTTTAAAGCTGAACTGCTTGGGGTAAGAAGTTACGGCCAAACTGGCACATTTAGACACGTTTTACATTACCTGTCTTAGGGCTTTTATGTGTAAATATTAAATAAGATGTCGGTGTCATTGACTAGTCTTATTAATGTAATGGTAGACAGTTTTTTCAAGGGTTGTTTCTGTTTTCACACCTGGCTTAGTATTTGCCTTCTCTTCTCAGATAAACAATGTCTGAAACATATTAGAAATTTTACTTTGCGATTTGATCTGTGAGAAGAGAGCCAACTAGATATGACCTGGATCGTACATGCTTAATAAAACAATAATCTTTTGAAATTAATAAATTAGCTTTGAAAGTTAAATCCAAAGACATTAGTTGAGTGTTTAAAAATATTTCAAATTAAGTTATTCCTTCACTGTCTTATAGATGTACTGATTGATGGGAATTATTTGTGTTTTCCTTAACCTCTAAGACAAATTTGAAAAGAACCTCCTCAATTTCTTTAGCTCTTAATACAGTATAAGAATCTCACATAAACTGTTGTGTCTTACAATTCGTCACAGAGGCCTTTAATGGATGTAGTAGTAGTGATTTGATTTTCTGTAATAGTATAATCTAGAAAGGTTTTAGTTAAAGGATTAAACTACAAAGCAACAATTAATCTGCTTTTTAAAGTAAATAATTTCTAAAGTAAAAACTCTGCAGACTAATTTTAAGAATTTATGATATTTATTATCAGAAATAAACTGGCAGAATCAGGAAGTAGGTTAAAGTTCATGTTTGTATAATCTTCAGATTGAAACTGGATTTCAAAGATGATGTTTAAAAGGAAATAAGTCTTCAGTTAGTTATCTTAATACTTTAAAAGCACTCATGTATGATAATGTTGAATAACAAGCCAGAAATCATTTTGAGGGGGATATATGTGTGTATTAAGACAAATCCCCTTAAGGATTCCTATTTGGACAGAATTTCTAGATACTGCACATGTTTGAAAGTAGTAGAATTTGTTTTAAAATCTGTGACTCAGATTTGGCATTAAATCATTTCACTTTCAAGTAAAGGAAAATTTCCAAAATTTTACTCTTTTTATAAATCATTAACTAGCCTGTGAAGGAAAATTGTTTATAGCTAGATTTTATCCTGTTCTAGCATTTGATCATGCAGTTTACATGTTTTGCAGAGGAGTGAATTCCTTGGGTGTCTCCTCCATGGAGCACATCACTCACAGCCTCCTGGGGCGCCCTTTGTCTCGGCAGCTGGTGTCCCTTGTGGCAGGACTTAGGAATGGGGCCCTTTTACTCACAGGAGGAAAGGTATGTGGTTAAAATATGCTCATTTTCATTCATTAGCAATTTTTTTTAACTTTCAAAAAAAAAGTTTAAATATTTGTATGGCTGCAGCTGGTCTTAGTTGCAGCATGCAGGGTCTTTTCGCTGTGCCAGGCAGCCTCTTGGTTGCAGCCTGTGGGATCTAGTTCCCTGGCCAGGGATCAGACCTGGGCCCCCTACATTGGGAATGCAGAGTCTTAGCCACTGGACCATCAGGGAAGTACCTGATTAGCCATTTTTAATTCCTCTCTCTTTGAGTTTTAATCATGTTATATAGGGTTGTTGACACGATAGATGGGAAGAATTTATTCATTCACTAATATTTTTGAGTGCCTGCTATTAGATATTGAGAAAACACTGTTGAATTAGGTGATGCTCTCCCTGCTCTTTTTCTATTTCAGTTGATATGATTGTATGAATATTCTTTTTTATGATGCCAGTGGGGTGTTAAATAGGGATTCCCTGGTGTAGTAAAAAATCCACTTGTCAGTGCAGGAGGCACAGGTTTGATCCCTGAGTTGGGAAGATCCCCTGGAGAAAGAAATGGCAACCTGCTCCAGTATTCTTGCCTGGAAAATCTCGTGGATAGAGGAGCCTGGCAGACTACAGTCCATGAGGTCGCAAAGGGTCAGACATGGCTTAGTGACTAAACAGCAACAAAGGGTGATAACGGGGCTGATTAATTTTGAAATGTTGAGTCGGCCATTCAACTCTGTAATAAATCCCACCTGGTAGTGGTCTGTTATTGTTTTTATACTTTGCTGAGTTCTATTTGCTGATATTCTGTTGAGGATTTTTGCATGTAAATTCACAATCAATATTAGCCTGTGGTTCTGCCTTTGGTTTTGCTCTCAGAGTAATACTGGCCTCACAGAATGAGTTGAAAAGTGTTCCCTTCTGTTCTGTTTTTTGGAAGAGATTGTATAAAATTGATGTAAATTCTTTAAAATGTTTGGTAAAATCTCCACCGAACCCATCTGTGCCTAGAGATTTCTTTATATATTTGTTATAAATTCAGAGTCTTCAATCATCTGTTTCATTTTGGCAGGTGTTTGGTAATTTGTAGTTTTTGAGGAATGTGTCTGTTTCTTCTAAGTTGTCAAATTTGTAAGCATGAAGTTGCTTGTAGCATTCTCTAACTGTGCTCTTTTAAAAATTTTTTGTAGGAGTAGTTGCTTTACTGGAGGAGGGCATGGCAGCCCACTGCAGTACTCTTGCCTGGAGAATCCCATGGACAGAGGAGCCTGGTGGGCTGCAGTCCATGGGGTCGCAGAGAGTCGGGCATGACTGAGTGACTGACAGTGTAGTTGCTTGACATGTTAGTTTCCACTGTACAGCAGAGTGAGTCAGCTAGAGGTGTACATGCGGGCCCTGTTTGTTAGACTCCCTTCCCGTTTGTGTGTGTCCCGTTTAGCTCACAGTGGAGCATTGAGGAGAGTTCCCTGAGCTATACAGTAGTGTTCTTATTCGTTATCTGCTTTATACGTCATATCAATAGTATATATATGTCAATCCCAGTCTCCTAATTCATCCCACCACCCCTCCTTTCCTCACTCGATGTCCATAGGTTTGTTCTCTACGTCTCTATTTCTGCTTTGCAGATAAGATCATCTATACCCTTTGTCTAGATCCCACATATATGCATTAATATGATATTTGTTTTTCTGACTTACTTCACTCCATGACAGTTTCCAAGTCCATTCACATCTCTACAAATGACCCAGTTTCATTCCTTTTTACGGCTGAGTAATATTCCTCTGTGAGTGTGTGTGTGTGTGTGCACACGCACGCACGCATACACATGCGCCACATCTTTTTTTTACCACCTAAAGCATTTTGTGTTGGGGTATAGCGGAATATTGTGAGAGTTTCAGGTGAACTGTGAAGGGACTCAGCCATACGTATAGATGTGTCCATTCTCCCCCAACTCCCTTCCCGTCTAGGCTGCCACATAACATCGAGCAGAGTTCCTTGTGCTGTCCAGTAGTGTTTGGTTGATCATCCATTTTAAATATAGCTGTGTGTACATGACCTTCCCAAAGTCCTTAACTGTCCCCTCCCCCTGGCAACCATGAGTTCATTTGCTAAGTCTGTGAGTTTCTTTCCGTTTTGTAAGTAAGTTCATTTGTATCATTTCTTTTTAGGTTCCATATATTAGGGATGTCATATGATACTTTTCCTTCTCGGTCTGACTGACTTCACTCTGTATGACAGTCTCCAGGTCCATTCACATCTCTACAGATGACCCGACTTTGTTTATTTTTATGGCTGAGTAATACTCCATTGTGTGTGTGTGTATATATATGCCACATCGTCTTTACCAGTTCCTGTGATGGTCATGTCTTAGCTTGCTTCCTTGTCCTGGCTGTTGTAAATGGTGCTGCAGTGAATATTGGGCTGCATGTGTCTTTTTGAATTATGTTTTCCTCTGGGTATGCCCACTAATGGATTGCTGGGTCATATGGTAGCTCTGTTTTTAGTTTTTTTCAGGAACCTCCATACTGTTCTCCACAGTGGGTGTACCAGTTTATATTCCCAACAGCAGCACTTCTTACTGTGCTTTTCGTAGATGGGAAATCTGTTATGTCCTGTTTCCTGATATTGGTAATTTGTATCTTCTCTTGTTTTAATCTTTGTCAGTCTTACTAGAGGTTCCCTGCTCTTTGAAGGGGCTTACAGTTTTCTCCTCTACCAACGCAGTACTTTTTCCAGGGCTGGAGTGTGATTTTTGTGAGTCTTGTGTGTTTTTTTTTTTTTTCCAATTCAAAATCATAAGGCTTTTTTACTTCTATTCACTTTTAGCTCCAGTATAATAACTTTTTTCCTCTTACTACCCCAGTTGGCTTTCTTTTGATTTCTTACTTGAAATAGAGCAACTACTCCAGTAATCCCAAGTTTCTACTTTAGTAAACTAGAAACAGAAGAGCAAATTAAATCCAATGTAAGCAGAAGAAATAATATGAATTAGAGCAGAAACCATTGAAGTGAAAACAGGAAATCAGTAGAGAAAATCAGTGACACCAAAGGCTTTTTTTTTTTAAAAGGTCAGTAAAAATTGATAAACCCTTAGGCAGGCTAAGAAAAAAAAAAAAAGATACAAATCACTAGTATAAGAAATGAAAAAGAGGGCAGATCCCACAGACATTAAAAGGATAATAAAGCTCTGTGTTGACCTGGTGGGGTATAATGGGCAGGGGGTGGGGGCACGGCTCAAGAGGGAGAACAAACGTATACTTAAGCTGATGCATCCTGCAGGCAGAAACCAACACAGCATGGTAAAGCAGTTATCCTCCAATTAAAACAAATTTTAAAAGTGGATAATAAAGTAGTAAGAGTAATAAACAGCTTGTGCCCCTAAAAATTTTTAGCTCTATGCCTAAAAATTAGATAACCTAGTTAAATAAACCAATTCCTTGAAAGACACAGGTGCCAAAACTCACACAAGAAGAATAATGACAATACAAAATGGCTTACATCTATTAAAGAAATTGAGTCTGTAATTAATATCATTCCAAAACAGAAAGCACACACCCAGATGGGCGCACTGGGTACATTCTACCAAACTCTCAAGGAAGAAATTATCCCGGTTGTCTACAGTCTCTTCCAGTGGGTGGAAGCAGAGGAAAATCTTCTAGTTTATTCTGTGAGGCCAGCATTACGTAATACCAAAACAAGACAGGCATCAAAAGAAAACTACTGACTAAGATCTATCAGGAATACAGGTGTAGAAATCCCTAATAAAATATTAGCAAATGTGATCAACTAATGTATAAAAAGAATTCAATTCAATTCAGTTGCTCAGTCGTGTCCCACTCTCTGCGACCACATGAACTGCAGTCCCCTTCTCCTGCCCTCAGTCTTTGCCAGCATCAGGGTCTTTTCCAGTGAGTCAGCTTTTTGCATCAGGTGGCCAAAGTTTTGGAGTTTCAGCTTCAGCACCAGTCCTTCCAATGAACACCCAGGACTGATCTCCTTTAGGATGGACTGGTTGGATCTCCTTGCAGTCCAAGGACTCTCAAGAGTCTTCTCCAACACCACAGTTCAACACAATCAAGTAGGGTTTATTCCAGATATGCAAGGCTGCTACAATATAGCAGTTACTCAAAATGTTCTCTGAATTACCTATGTCAAATTTCAAAATATATCATCATGGTAGAATATTATTTTAAAAAACAATGTCCTATTTACTCAGAAATCAGACCTCCACCATCTGACTTGGGGGTAGCATGGTTAATGAGACTAGTGGAAGAACTGAATTTGAGTCCCACTTCTCTTATGTACTTACTGGCTGTGACTTAAGGCAGTTTTTCAGTTTCTAACCTTGTCTTTTAGGATTAATCTCACTTAAGAGAAATAATATATATGAAAGGGCTTTGTAAACTAAAAAGTGCTAAAATGTGAATTACTTTGAGTGAGAGAAAAGGCCTTCTGACTAAACCAAAAGTATGACAGGTGGGACATACAGCCCAGTACCCCTAATTTCTTTATTCTTTAGGGTCCACTGAATTTAAAAATAAATGCAATTCTGTAAACTATAATGATGGTAGTATTGTTGAATGCCTGCTAAATTTCAGACTTTACACAATAAGGTTGGCTGTTTTTCCTGTTCACAGTAAATAAAAAGCAAAATATTAGAACTGGTGCAGGGCTGTTAAAAGCCAGGCAGGGACTTCTCTGGTTGTCCAGTGGATAAGACTGCACTTTATCGCAGGAGGGCTGAGATTTGATCCCTGGTCAGGGGACTAGATCCCACATGCCACAACTAAGGCCTGGTTCAGCCTAAATAAATTTAAAAAATATATATGTTAAATAAAAAGCTCGTCAAAGCAACAATGGTAAGAAATTGTAGTAGACTGAGGGAGGAAGCCTCTATTAAAAGAATTATAGAAACCTAACAGAAGCAGAAGATATTAAGAAGAGGTGGCAAGAATACACAGAAGAACTGTGCAAAAAAGATCTTCATGACCCAGATAATCACAATGGTGTGATCACTCACCTAGAGCCAGACATCCTGGAGTGTGAAGTCAAGTGGGCCTTAGAAAGCATCACTACGAACAAAGCTAGTGGAGGTGATGGAATTCCAGTTGAGCTACTTCAAATCCTGAAAGATGATGCTGTGAAAGTGCTGCACTCACTATGCCAGCAAATTTGGAAAACTCAGCAATGGCCACAGGACTGGAAAAGGTCAGTTTTCCTTCCAATCCCTAAGAAAGGCAATCCCAAAGAATGCTCAAACTACCGCACAATTGCACTCATCTCACACGCTAGTAAGGTAATGCTCAAAATTCTCCAAGCCAGGCTTCAACAGGACGTGAACCATGAACTTCCAGATGTTCAAGGTGGTTTTAGAAAAGGCAGAGGAACCAGAGATCAAATTGCCAACATCCGCTGGATCATCGAAAAAGCAAGAGAGTTCCAGAAAAACATCTATTTCTGCTTTATTGACTACGCTAAAGCCTTTGACTGTGTGGATCACAATAAACTGTGGAAAATTATGAAGGAGATGGGAATACCAGACCACCTGACCTGCCTCTTGAGAAATCTGTATGCAGGCCAGGAATCAACAGTTAGAACTGGACATGGAGCAGCAGACTGGTTCCAAATAGGAAAAGGAGTACGTCAAGGCTGTATATTGTCACCCTGCTTCTTTAACTGATATGCAGAAATGCTGGGCTGGAAGAAGCACAAGCTGGAATCAAGATTGCCGGGAGAAGTATCAATAACCTCAGATATGCAGATGACACCACCCTTATGGCAGAAAGTGAGAAGAACTAAAAAGCCTCTCGAAAGTGAAAGAGGAGAGTGAAAAAGTTGGCTTAAAGCTCAACATTCAGAAAACTAAGATCATGGTATCTGGTCCCATCACCTCATGGGAAATAGATGGGGAGACAGTGGAAACAGTGAGAGACTTTATTTTTTTGGACTCCAAAATCACTGCAAATGGTGACTGCAGCCATGAAATTAAAAGACGCTTATTCCTTGGAAGGAAAGTTATGACCAACCTAGATAGCATATTAAAAAGCAGAGACATTACATTGCCAGCAAATGTCCGTCTGGCAAAGGCTATGGTTTTTCCTGTGGTCATGTATGGGTGTGAGAACTGGACTGTGAAGAAAGCTGAACGCTGAAGAATTGATGCTTTTGAACTGTGGTGTTGGAGAAGACTCTTGAGAGTCCCTTGGACTGCAAGGAGATCCAGCCAGTCCATCCTGAAGGAGATAAGTCCTGGGTGTTCATTGGAAGGACTGATGCTGAAGCTGAAACCAATACTTTGGCCACCTCATGCGAAGAGTTGACTCATTGGAAAAGACCCTGATGCTGGGAGGGATTGGGGGCAGGAGGAGAAGGGGACAACAGAGGATGAGATGGCTGGATGGCATCACCGACTCTATGGGCATGAGTCTGAGTAAACTCCGGGAGTTGGTGATGGACAGGGAAACCTGGTGTGCTGCGGTTCATGGGTCACAAAGAGTCGGACACGATTGAGTGACTGAACTGAAGTCTTCTAGGGGGCACTTACAGCAGTGTTTAGCAAAATTTAAATGTGTATACCCTTTGATGTAGTATTAACTTGTAGAAATTTATTCTAAAGGTATAATCTGACAAATAAACATATCTGCATGGATATTTATTTTAGCTTTACTTCTCATGGTTAAAAATTGGGAGTAACATAAATATACATCAGGAAGGGTTTTGATAAGCACATCATGGTCCAGTACATCCTCAGAGTGGTATTGTACTAGAGAGCTGATGAACCTCTATGTCTGTTGATAAAGAGGACAGTGATTTATTGTAAACCCTCAGGAGTACTCTAATCCCAGCTTAGTAAATTTGCATAAAATGTGTATGGAGTGTCTGGAAGGAAGATATGGCAAAACAGTGGACAGTAATTTTGGGAGGAGGGGTGATTACGGATTTTTTTTTAAGCTTTTGTCTCTAGTAAGTATTTATAGTTATCTTGTATTTTTTAAATGTTATTTTTAAATTAGGGATGTGGATTTTCTTCTTTTTCCCCAGGCTTATTGAGATTTAGTTGTTATATAGCATTGTGTAGTATATACTTGATTGATGAGGCTGAATCTTGGTGGTTACCACAGTGACAAGGGCTATTGCTGGGACTGAATACATTGAGAGTTCTTATGACACAATTATTTTCTAGGGAAGTGGAAAATCAACTTTAGCAAAGGCAATCGGTAAAGAAGCATTTGATATATTGGATGCCCATGTGGAAATAATTGACTGTAAAGCTTTACGAGGTATGAATATGGTAATATTCTACATAAATGTCTTTTTTGGTAGAAAGAAATGTTTATATTTAATGCTGCTAAGTAATAAATACAAATAGCTAATTTTTATTTAATTTTTCTGTTTGTCATTTGGTCATTGAAATTACTTAGAAATTTTAGATCTTTGGCATTCTAATGTTTTTAATAAAAATTTTAAAACTCCCCATATTTGCTGGAGGCTTTTTTTTTCCCTAGCCAAAACTCTTTGTAGACAATACTCCTAAAAAATGCCAATTTGCACAACTCTGAGAAAATTAGTATTTAGAATATACTCTAATTGAGATAGGTTACTTCTGAATTGCTTTGGGGAACTCGTGGGGTGACTGCTTCGGTGGAGGGAAAGTGGGTGGCTGTAGACAGCAGAGAGGAAATTTACAACCTGCCACACACAGCTGACTCTTGAACAGTGAGTGCCTTAGGGGTACCAACCCTCCATGAAGCCAAAAATCTTTGTATAACTTAAAGTCAGCCCTCTGAACACGTGGTTCTGCTGTATCCACGAATTCAACCAACCTTGGACCGTATAGTATTGTAGTATTTCCTACTGGAAAAAATCCACGTATATATAAGTACACTTGCACAGTTCAAACCTATGTTGTTCAAGGGTCAACTGTATGCTTATACTTCTGAAAGTCTGTAACATATTATTATCCAATAGTTTAAGAATCAGAAAAATTTAATGAGTAGTTAATTTTTTCTCCCCTTGCTACCTCTCCTACTCACAACTAGTCATTATATTGTGTTTATTAATCTAGCATATAGTAAGAAACTAAGAAATAGCCTTTTTTTTTTTTAATAGTTTTTTGATGTGGACCATTTTTAAAGTCTTTATTGAATTTGTCAGAATATTGTTTCTGGTTTATGTTTTGGTTTTCCGGCCACAAGGCATATGGGATCCTAGCTCCCTGGCCAGGGAATGAACCTGCACCCCTTGCATTGGAAGGTGAAGTCTTAACCACTGGACTGCCAGTCCCAAGATATAGCCTTTGAAAACCGATTACTTCATATTCTATAAAGCTGGTTTTTAGAGACCTTGTCCTTCTCTTAGAGTCTTGCTTGCAGCCTCATGTGAAAATTTTAAGATTGAAGTAACAGGAACTCTTGACCTTTCTTGTGAATTGGTATGTTCTCTATTCTTTGAAAATGAAAAGTTTGTAATTCACCATGAAGATGGAAGTCAAATTAGTAATTTAAATATAGCAATTCTAGGATCTTGAGGCAGCTATATTTGTGTTTGCTTTTATCTGATTCTTGACCCCTTACTTTCATTTATGTTTTCCCACATCCTGTTTTTATTTTACTGTTTTGTTATAAATAGGGATCTGAAATTCTCCATGGAATGAACAAACGCATATGTATAGAAATTATAGTAGCATAGTCTTTCAGTTTTATAAAATTCAGTACTTTACTGAGTCCTTTGAAGCTGTATTAATTAAACTGTGTTAATGACTAATAATTTTAGTGATTGGTATATTAACAAAATACTGTATGGATTAAATTTGCATAGTCAAATCAATATTGAGCTTTTCTAATGCTTTCAAGGGCAGCCTGAACTCTCTCAGCCTTCAAATAACATTAAAACCACTTTGTATCTCCTGTGTTAAGGAAAAAGGCTTGAAAACATACAGAAGACCCTAGCAGCAGCTTTCTCAGAGGCGCTGTGGCGGCAGCCCTCTGTTGTTCTGTTGGACGATCTGGACCTCGTCGTTGGCCGCTCTGCCCTCCCGGAACACGAGCATGGTCTGGAGGCCGTTCAGAGCCAGCGGCTCGCCCACGGTAATGCACACGTCCTGCTGGCTGCAGGCCTTTTCCTTTATCAGTCAGCATTTTTAGTGTTAGCAGTAAATCTGTGCTCTTCAGAGAACAGAATATGTGCTATGTAATGTGTTGCTTTTGAGGCCTCTGGGAACATTGTATAATTGTGTAGTTATCTTGTATTGGCAAGATCCATAGAGCAGTGTGAACATTCTCCAACCTCATCATTAGTCTTTGGGGCCATATTCTCCTCTGCAGTGGGTTTCCATTTCCTCCTCCAGGGGATCTTCCCGACCCAGGGATTGAATGCAGGTCTCCCATGTTGCAGGCAGATTCCTTACCATCTAAGCCGTCAGGGAAGTTCTCCCTTCTCCACTTATTAGAAATTGCTGAACTGTACAGCTTTACTCTTGTTTTGCTCATTTGACAAATACTTCTCTATCGCTCATGCACAGTCTCTAGTCTCAGAGTCTTGGAGAGGAGATAAAAGTAAACAGAGTTAGTACGGAAGACTCACAGTGATAGCCGCCGTGTGTGGACTGCGAGGGGTTGCTTTGTATTCCCCATGCAGACACTCTCCTGGTTTTCCAGTTGAGTAAATGGAAACTCAAGGTCAGGGAATTTGACCAGGAAGACACAACTAGGAGGTGGGTAGGATGTGTTCTGCTGGAAGTGTGTCCAGGGCGCAGTAGGAGCACATAGACTAAACTGGAGGTGGTTGGGTAAGAAGTTGTCAGGGGAGGTTTCTGAGAGGAGTTCGTAACTGAGGTGAGTTTTGATGGAGGAGTAGAAATTGGCGCGGAGCGGCCAAAGGTCCAAGCAATTCCAGTGGAGCTTAGGGTTCTAGGAGAGGATGGGATCAGGAGTTGGAGGATTTGACAGTGTTCTTCTGCATCAGGATTCTTATGAGATGAATCCAGAATGCAACCATAACTGCTGGATCACCAAAATAGTGTTAATTTCACATTTGGAATCTCGTAGTGTCTGAAAGACTTGCTAGTCTCATGTTTAAGGGAATGCTGCAGATTCCTAGGTCAGGATCAGATGTACGTTTTTAAGGCCTGTTTCGGTTCTTACCTCATACCAGTCAAACCTTTCTTGAGCCAGGTTGTCCAGAAAGCCGTAGGTATATAAGCTGTATTTTGCTTGCTCAATAGAACACAACATGAAAGTTTTTCATCCTTCTATAATACTTATTTCAGAGACTCCTTTTCTTTTTTTTTTTTTTCCATTTATTTTTATTAGTTGGAGGCTAATTACTTTACAATATTGTAGTGGTTTTTGTCATACATTGACATGAATCAGCCATGGATTTACATGTATTCCCCATCCCGATCCCCCCTCCCACCTCCCTCTCTACCCGATCCCTCTGGGTCTTCCCAGTGCACCAGGCCCGAGCACTTGTCTCATGCATCCAGCCTGGGCTGGTGATCTGTTTCACCCTTGATAATATACATGTTTCGATGCTGTTCTCTTGAAACATCCCACCCTCGCCTTCTCCCACAGAGTCCAAAAGTCTCTTCTGTACATCTGTGCAGAGACTCCTTTTCATTTATCTATTAAGATCCAGAAGTTTACCTAGTAAGAACCAACCTCACTAGGCATGGTTCTGAGTACACGGCATCTACATTGCTTCCCTTGCCTCTGTTAGAGTAACTGGAACCTGGCTAGTACTAGGTCCTCAGTCTAGATGAACTGCAGAATGAGTGGAAGATTTAATTTTTGAAAGGTAAAGAGGGGCCATACCTTTCATACTCTACTTTAAAGCTCGACTTTAGGTTATTATTATTATTATTTTTTTTTAAGTTGAATTTGTTCTGATTTTCACTCAAAAAACCACTACAATATCGTAAAGTAATTAGGTTATTATTTTTAATTAGTGTATGATTTTAAAATTTCACTTTTATATAATAAGCTTTTACACTGTGTTGCTCAATTCCAGCTTTGAACGATGTGGTGAAAGAATTTATTTCCATGGGAAGTTTGGTTGCGCTGATTGCTACAAGCCAGTCTCAACATTCTCTGCATCCCTTACTTGTTTCTGCTCAAGGAGTTCACGTATTCCAGTGCGTCCAGCACATTCAACCACCTGACCAGGTAACTTACTACTTGTGAGGACTGTTGAAATGTGTCCCCTTCTATATAAATTATTTATCCATTTTATTAATGATGTATAACTTTAATTTAAATGTAATGCTTATGTTAGTGATCCTAAGAAGACTTAAAATCAACCTTCAGTGCGTGTTTTACTTAGATACAAAATTCTCATCTGTAACCATCTGAAATATTACCAGGTACTTTCCAAGGAAATATCTTTTTTGAAAAGAACATTTCTTCTGTTTTTCTTATTAAAGTTTTTTTTTTTTTACTACATTTAAAAAGAAACAAAAAACCCTGAAAATTCTGAACTGCTTCATTCCATATCAGTAAAATCTGTAAATACACTAAGGAAATTAGAATTCTTTTTAGATTTAGTGAGATACAGTTGACAAGAACAATTATATATATTTAAAGTGTACCACAGTGATTTGATACACATATACATTGTGGAATATTTACCACAGTCAAGTTCCTTAACACATCCATTACCTCATATATTTACCTTTAAGAGTTTCTCCTTTTAAAAATGTGACTAGCTAAAACATTTTTTTTTTTACCAGCACTAATATTCTGTGCCCGCTGTGATTCTGACATCCGTTTCCAGGATGTGGGGTTTCTTCCCCTCACCACCAAGCGATTCTTGTAGACCAGCCGGGTGTCCCACATCAGCCTGACTCTGACGCTGCCCAGAGCGCATCAGATTCCCCGGGTTGAGGGCTCAGCCCCACAAGATGCCCTCCACATCAGATGCCAGTGTTACCCCGTGCTCCGGAATGGTTTTCCGTCAGAGGTTCCCTTGACTCCCTCTTTGGGTTCCGTTAATTTTCGATAGCAAGTCACAGAACTTGGAAAACTAGTTCACTCAGTGGATTACCAGCTTGTTACAAAGAGTATGAACAGATACAGATCAGCAGTCAGGTGGAAAGGCACACAGGATGAGGTCGGGCACAAAAGAGCATCTGTCCTTGCGGAGTTTGGGACTTGGTCCGGGTCTCCAGCCTGAGAGCGAGTGCGCTCCTTGCCCAGTCGTGTCCGACTTGTTGCGAGCCCATGGACGGCAGCCCGCCAGGCTCCTCTGTCTGTGGGATTCTCCAGGCGAGAATACTGGAGTGGGTTGCCAGTCCTTCTCCTGAGGATCTTCCCGACTCAGGGACCGATCCCAGGTCTCCTGCGCTGCAGGTGGACTCTTTACTGTCTGAGCCGCCGGGGAAGCCCTCCTCCCACCTGGGAGCTCTGCAGACCCTGTCCTTTTGGGGTTTTGTGGGAACTCTGTTACGTAGGCACTGTTAATTAAATCATTGGCCATTGGCACTGACTCAGCCTCCAGTCCCTCTCCCTCCTGGGAAATCAGGGGTTGGGGCTGAAAGCTTCAGTTCTCTAGCCTAGGCAGGTTACTGTGGCAACCAACCCCTGTACTTAGGTGCTCCCAAAAGTCACCTCATTAACATAAACTCAGATGTGGCTGAAAGGGGTTTGTTAGGAATGTCAAGACGCGTTTATCACTCTTATCATTTAGGACATTTTACAGGCTTTAGGAACTCTGTGCCAGGAGCATGACAAAGACCAAATGTACATAAGCACACACAACCCATCATCTCCTCTGGGGCTTACAGTCCTGATGGTTTTAGTGGCAGCGCGCTCCAAGAATGTTCCCAGACAGGCAGCCATATTTTAACTTTCCATTTAAAATTCTTACCTAGCATCCACGCTAAGTACTCAGACCCTATGCTGATTAACTGTTATTGTAGTTAGGGTGTCTGGGGTGGTCAGGTACACACTGCTGTATTCAAAACGGATAACCAACAAGGACCGACTGTAGCACAGGGAACCCTGCTCGATGTTATGTGGCAGCCTGGGTGGGAGGGGAGTTTGGGGGAGGATGGACCCATGTGTATGTATGGCTGAGTCCCTTCACTGCTCACTTGAAACTATTACAACATTGTCTTGTTAATCAGCTATACCCCAATACAAGATAAAAAGTTTACTTAAAAAAAAAACCCATCACATTGTACACTTTAAATATCTTATAATTTTATTTGTCAATTATATCTCAAAGCTGAAGGAAAAGAAAAGGATAAAAATATACTTGTTATTAAGCATAACAGAACATAGTGATATCGACCACTAAATGTTTTTAGAATTATGTTTTATGGGAATAACAACAACAAAATACTCTTAAAGGAGCCAAAATAAAAATCTTTTTACTGGAGAAAGAGCAGTCATTTATCAATGTAATTCTTTTTACAGCTTTATTAAGGTATAAAAAAATTGAAGACAACAAACTCACTATTTAAAGTGTACAATTTGGGAGTTTCCCGATGGAATACTGGTTAGGATTCAGCTCTTTCACTGCTGTGGCCCAGGTTCAGTTACTGGTTGGGAAACTGAGATCCTGCAAGCCACACGTTGCAACCAAAAAATAAAATAAAAAATTACAGTGTGCATTTGATGAGTTTTAACCTGTGTATGTACCGTGAAACCATCACCACAGTTAAGGCAGCAAACGGTTCCCTCCCTCCCCAGTGTATCCTTGGTGGCCTTTTGCAGTCACCACCCCCCAGTCTATCTGCAGGCAAACACAGGCTGCTTCTGTCCCTGCAGATTATGGCAACTGGGTTTTCCCCAAAATACACGTACAAAAGTTTGCACTCAAGTAAAATTATAAATTTGAATTTTGTGTTTTTTTTCTTAGCATCAAAGATGTGAAATTCTGCATACTATATTAAAAAATAAACTGAACTGTGACATGAAGAGGTTCACCGGTCTTGATCTGCAGCGTATAGCTAAAGAAACCGAAGGCTTTGTGGCCAGAGATTTTACCATGCTTGTGGATCGAGCCATACATTCTCGTCTCTCTCAGCAGAATGTGTACAGCAGGGAAGGTACGTTTTATTGCTGAAACCAAAATTTCGTTCTTTCCTTCCGTTGTGGAGAAATGTAGTAAGGTAAGAATTAAATATAGTCCATGTTAGCATTCAATTAAGCAGGTATTTGAGTAGAAAATGGGCATTTCCAGCTAAATTAATGACATTTTTTTAACCGAGTTAAGATTGGCTAAGTGAAATCAGATGGGGAAAGACAAATACCACATGATTCTATTCATGTGGAACATAAAAAACAAAATAAATGAACAGACCAAACCAAACATAAATACGTAGACATGAAGAAGAGAGTGGTGGTTGCTAGAGGGGAGGGCAAGCTGGGTGAGTGAGAATTCATATGTAGATGAGGCTACCAACAGAAGTTGTGTTTATTTTTAAACAGAATTAGTTTTGACAACACTGGACTTCCAAAAGGCTCTCCGAGGATTTATTCCTGTGTCTCTGCGAGATGTCAACCTACATAAACCTAGGGACCTGGGCTGGGATAGGATCGGTGGGCTACATGAAGTGCGGCAGACACTAGTGGATACTATCCAGTTACCAGCCAAGGTACTTAAAAAATTGAGTACTCCCTGCTTCCTGTAAAACCCCTGAATCATTGGCTCTGGCTGTATGTGTTGGCTTGCCCAGTCTCAGTTTGACCCAACAAGAATTGATTGTTACCAAATAAATGTCCAGTCCTATTTGGGGCACTTGAACAGATTTTAAGTATTTGATATAGTCCTTGCCCATAAAGCTGGGGTGATATTTACAGTAAATAACTTATTTTTATTTTTGCCTGCACTGGGTCTTCATTGCTTTGTGGGGTTTCCTCTAGTGGTGAGCAGGGCCTGCTGCTCCTTGGAGTGCCCGAGCTTCTCATTGCAGTGGCGTCTCCCTTTGTGGAGTGCAGGCCCTGTAGGGCACGCGGGCTTCAGTAGATGTGGCACATGGGCTTAGCTGCTCCAAGGCATGTAGAGTCTTCCTGGACCAGGGATCGAACCCATGTCCTCTGTATTGGCTGGCGGAGTCTCATCCACTGTGCCACCAGGGAAGTCCTGTAGTAAAAATACAGTTTGATGTCAATTTCAGAGTTCTTGGATTTTTCTTGAATAATACACATTTCACTGAAGCTTATGAGCCATCAGTTGGGATTGAGCAGAAACAGATAGAAATCAACTAGAAGGTGGGAGAGTCAGTGAGGTCCACAGAACTCAGGATCAAGCCAGACTTGGATGACAGTCTGGAAAGGCAGAGTTAGCAGGCAGCACCGACCAGGCTGACTGTTCTTTAGATCAGCAGTAGAATCTAGAAGGTGGTGTGTTTGGATGAGAAACCTGAGAGAGAAGGATCTTTGCATGAGATCAGGGACCCGACTGAAGATAAAGAAATGGGTCAGGCCCTCAGTTACGGGTAAGTCCTGGGAACTGGCTGGTGGGGACTGGGACGTACTGAGTGCCGCCCACAACCGGGGGTTAAAGCCTGTGTGGAAGGACATGGGCGTGGGACGTGGCCTGCAGGGTCATGACCCGAAGGCTGGGTCTGGGCATCAGCATCAGTGTCCAGGTGTGTGAGGCCATCCACGTAAATGCTGACTTTGGGACCTCATTCAGATTAGAGTGGAGGTCAAGGTGAGGTTGGGATTTTGTCAACAGTGGGACTAAATAGACATACCCAACAGAGGAGACCCAGTGCCCCAGTGGCTCAGGAGTAAAAAATCCACCTGCAGGAGACATGGGTTCAGTCCCTGGGTCAGGAGGAGCCCCTGGAGAAGACTGGCAGCCCACTGCAGTGGTCTTGCCCGGAGACTCCCGTGGACAGAGGAGCCTGGCGGGCTCCAGTCCCCGGGGCAGCGCAGAGTTGAACACGGCTGAGTACAAGCTGCCAGGGGAGACCGGTGGCTGCTGACAGAGCCAGAGGGTTTTCTGGCTGTTCAAAAAGTTTTCTTGCAGAGAAGCTGGTGGTTTAGAGGGTGAAATAGAGCAGTCACATTACTTGTTCAGCATGGAATGTCCTGGGAGATTTTATTATTATCATTACACATGTTTCTTTATTATTTTCTTTCCTTGATTAGGGTATATTTGAATAGATGTAGCAGTCACAGCTTGCCCCATGAGCCATACGAGTGGAGGGCAGTATACTTATTTTTATTTTCTTAATGTTTGGGGGGATAAAACAGGAAAAGTGGAAAGAAGTTCAGATCCATTTAGATGCATTTTATGTGGAATGTATTCCATGGTCCAGTGGGAAAAATCTGTGATAGTTCCTTTGAGTTCATTTATTATTTTACGTAGGAATTTTTTTTCTGTCATTGCACTGTTACAGAGATGGCAGTTGTTACCGTCCAAGGACTTTTTTCTGTACACTGATCTCTGGCTGCTCAGTCATTTGTTTCAGAGCTGAGCTCTTTGTCATATTTTTGTATTTTTCAGTACCCGGAACTATTTGCCAACTTGCCCATACGACAGAGGACGGGGGTGCTGCTGTATGGTCCCCCTGGGACAGGAAAGACCCTACTAGCCGGAGTAATTGCACGGGAAAGTGGAATGAACTTTATTAGTGTCAAGGTATGTTTGGCTTTTTTATTTTTTCTTTTTTTTAATTGAGGCAAAACTTAGATAGTTATTTTAAAGTGTACATTTCAGTGGTATTTAATGCATTCTCGGTACTGTGTAGCCACCACCTCTCTAGTTGCAAAACCTTCTCATCACATTCGCAATCCTCTGGCAATCACCAGTCTGCTTTCTGTCTCTCTGGATTTGCCTGTTCTAGATATTTCATAGAAAAGGAATCATGCCGTGTGTCACCTTTTGTGTCTGACTTCTTTCACTTACCATGATGTTTTCAGGATTCGTCCAAGTTGTAACGTGCCTCAGGACTTCAGGACTGTTTATGGCGGGATGATGTTCAGTCTTTTTTAAGTTGGTGTGGATATGCCATGGTCTGGTGAACATCTGGATTGTGCTCACTTCTTAGCTGTTATGAATAATGCCACTGTAAACATGTGTGTGTAAATTTTTGTGTGGACATATGCTTTCAGTTCTCTGGAATACACATATGCCTCAGAGTATAATTATATATATAATCACTCATACGGTAATTCTGCGTGTAACTTTTTGAGGAACCACCAAACTTTTTTCATAGTGACTATACCGTTTTACATGTATAGCAGCGTGAGAATGAGTATACCTATTTTTCCATATCCTCGCCAACCCCATTTGTTTCTTGATAGTGGGTTAGTCTCATATTTGGAAAACTATTAATAGTAGAAGCAGTGATCAGTCTGTTAAGCTGTGTGGGAAAATGAATAATGAGGCATCTCTCTTTTGTAGGGCTTATTATTATGTTTTTGCTTAAGGCGGCAATAGAATTATGTGTAAGTGTTCAGATAAAAGAGCAAACTTGAAGGGGGAAGCAGAGCTAGAAGACTAGGGCCTGGAGACCACTCTCAGGCAGAAGGTGCAGTTTTATGTTTCTGTTGCTTGTTGTCTGTATCTCACCCTTGCTCCATCACACCAAGTCTTAAGTTTTCTCAGATGCAGGATGAGTGTGGTACAAAAAGGGCATGCTAGCAGATCACCAGGCAGTCACCAGGTGGCGCTGGTGGTAAAGACTGCCTGCCAACACGTGCGAAATCGGGTTTGATCCCTGGGTCTGGAAGATCCCTTGGAGTAGGAAATGGCACCCCACTCCAGTATTCTTCCCTGGAAAATTCCATGGGCAGTGGAACCTGGCAGGCTACAGTCCGTGGGGCTGCAAAGAGTCAGACCTCACTGGCACGCAGTGGATCGTTTTGAGTAATGCTTCTCACTCCACCACTGGTGTGTCATTATGGTCTGGGATGTGATGTCTTATTTGTACAGTTTCAGTGCCCCAGCCATATGTATTTGCCAAAGAGCAATTACTTTTCAAGGCAAAGGAATCATAAGCAAATTTTCCCCCACCGCCTGGAAGTAGGATGTTTCTGTGAAACATTTCCGTAAACCAGGATGGTATAAAGCAAACTAACAGCCAGACACATCCTGCTAGTGGATGAAGAGAGTAAACTGAGGTAGAGCCCCGCTGCTCCCAGACGCGGTCCCAGCTGTGACAGCTCGGTTCTGAGTGGAGGACGGGAAGGCTTGGGAGGAGGCCTGGCGGCGCCAGCCCCGCTGCTGGGCGTGTGCTGCCTCGGTGATGGCTCGCAGCAAACAGACACAGTGCTGTCTTCACTTCTGCTCCATTTCATAAATGTGAGGTGTTTCTTTGGATTTCTTGTCAGTGAAAACAGTTACTGAATAGGTCTTTCATGAATGCAAAGTAGTGTAAAATGAACTTCAAAAAGAAAGGGGAGGAAAAAAGAGGGAAACCTATATTGTAATCTTATTCAAAATTGATTGAAAGCCAGTTTAGTAATTTGCAGTTGTGTTACATCTACCCTCTTTATCACGTCAGTTTTTGTGAGCTGGTTACCTGAGTATCCTGGCATTGATGGAGAGCAATGATCACATTCTTTCTTCTTCACTTGTCACTAGAATGTAGCTGTATTGTGTGTTTTTTTAACATATTTTCAAGATTAACACTTGCAAATATTTTTGTACTTTGGGTTGTTCCATTAAGGGGAACGTCTTATCTCTCCCCTTCAGTAAGTCTTCAGAGCACAGTTGGGATGGGTCTCGGTAGAGAGTGAGGCTGTCGTCAGGGTGGGTCCTAGGAGGTGTGCATCAGAAGCAGGCCTGTCACTGACGCCAACATGTTGCCTTAGTTATTTCTTATTTCATCCTCTATAGTTCTCTATGTTGAGAAAATACAATTAAATACCAGTATATTAAAAGATATCAAATGATGGCTGAATATTAGAAATTCTTTATTTCGGTCACATATCCTGATCATATTTGGTCTTTTTATGGTAATGATTTGTCATTGGAGACAACGTTAGGGCTTATTCAGTTTTTTTAAATATCCCAATTTAAGGAAAAACTGTCCTCATTATTAATTTTGATAATTATATGTACTAAAGCTTGTTTTGAAAGTTTTTTCTGTTGACTTTTAGGAAAAACAATATATTCTTCAAATAACTTATCTATTTATTGAACAAATAAATTGGTTTCAGTAATTGAAGATGCTGATTAAAGAAATTCATGTCTCATTACATGTATTTTGGAGTCTCCAAAGATTGGAGAAAGATGGAACATTTTCCCTTTTTAAACCATTCATTACTTTACTAAATCAATTATTCAGCACTTATCATGTAGCAGGCACTGTTACTGGATTCGATAATAAAGCTGTCTTTTCTGAGCCAATATTCTGTTACTGGAGAGAGACAGTAAACAGACACTTTAATGTATAATACACTGTCAGGTGGTCGTGGATGCTATGTAGGAAGACAGTCAAGGAAAGATGTAAAGTAACTGGAGTGGATTGTAGAGGGGGTTGTCAGACAAGGCCTTTCTGGGGATGTGACATTTTGTCAGAGGTCTGAATGAAATGAAGCAAGAAGCTGTGAGACTCTGGGGACAGACGTTCTAGGCAAAGGAGACATCAGGTATAGAACATGTGGTATAGAGAGTATTTATTCTACTTAGGTTAAGTTTTTACATGTATTTTGGAGAAATCCATTTAATTAAATGTTTTCTATTGTTACATTTAGACTTAGCCATGGACAAAAATGGTACTTTGTTTTTAGTTAGTTTTGAATTCATTATAATTTAATTTTATTTTACCTAACAGGGACCAGAGTTACTCAGCAAATATATTGGAGCAAGTGAACAAGCTGTTCGGGATGTTTTTATTAGGTTAGTACCCTATGAATGTTTTTTTAACTAACTCTGTGGTTATTTATCAGTCAATACTTGTTGATCTTGTTTTTTTTAAAATCTGATTTTTGAAACCTGTGATTTAATGTAGGTTATTAATACGCTGGAGAACAAAATTTCACTGTTTTACCAAACACTACTTAAATATACAACATTTTTCATACTAAGCTTTAGAAATTATTTGGTTTTATATTTATAATAGAAATATTTCTGAAATGTTGAAAGTGAAATCATTATCGGTTATTCATAGATGCTCAAAGTACATGAAGCACATAATTTTATCTCTCTTATAAGATTCCATGTGGCCAACTTAATTAAAATAGAGTATAATTATTACTGCATTTATTTAAAAATAAATGTGAATACAGAAGCTAATATTTAAGAATGAAAATAATACTTAAATGTGATGGGATTACAGAAAGCTTATGAATGAAAAAGCCACTTTGTTCCTTTACTGAAATTTTATTATGAAATATGCAGTTAGAATATATATAACATATCTATATATTTTAAAGAATAATAAAATGAACTCTTATTTCTACCACCTAATTTAAGAAAAGACTATTACCAGGAAAGCCTTATTACAGATAAAGACAGTCAACCACATACTGACCAACAGTTCAAATTTACCAGAATGATATTACAGTTATAAAATTGTATCTAATACTGTAACTTCAAAATATTTATAGCACTCCAAAGAGAAACTGACAGATCTATCTTCATAGTGGAAAATTTTAACACAGTTCTGTTATTAATTTAAAAATAGTAAAGAAAAAAAGTAAAAATTTAGAAGATTTAAACAACATATTCAGCACGCTTGATGTAAGGATATTTAGAATATGTGCCCAACAATTGGGGTATACACATTCTTTTTAAGCATACCTGGAACATTTTTGAAAATTGGCCATATGTCAGGCCATACATAGCAATTGTAGTAAGTTTCAAAGAAATAATGTAATGTGGACTCTGTTCTCCTTTTAAAACAAGTTAAAGGATGAGGGCCCCCCCCCCAATACATTTAGTTGGGCTTCCCTGGTGGCTTAGACGGTAAAGAATTTGCCTGTAATGCAGGAGATGCAGGTTTGATCCCTGGTTTGGGAAGATCCCCTGGAGAAGCACATGACAACCGACTCCAGTATTCTTGTCTGAAGAATTCCATAGATAGAGGAGCCTGGCAGGCTACAGTCCCATAGGGTCACAAAGAGTTGGACACGCCTGAGTGACTAACACTTTCACTTTCAGGCTGGAGAACTGGAACACTTCCGTTTGCCACCAGACCAAGTTCCAGCGATGAAAAAGATAATAAGAGAATATTATGAAATAATAATGTAAATTTTATGCCAGTATATTTGAAATTTGGGCAACGTAGACAAAATATATTTGACCAAAGTCAAGCAAAGAAGAAACAAAATCTGAATTCTTTTTTTTTTTTGAGTTTGAAAATTGTAATTTATTGATGAAAGTGAAGTCGCTCAGTTCTGACTCTTTGAGATACCCCATGAGATACCTCATGGACACCAGGCTCCTCCGTCCATGGGATTTTCTAGGCAAGGGTACTGGAGTGGGTTGCCGTTTCCTTCTCCAAAAATCTGAATTCTTGTACCTGTAGGGAAAAAATGAGTCACTAGTTAAAAATTCTTGCACAAGTCAAACATCAGACATCTTTGGTTTTTTAAGAGAGTTTTGCCAGAGATTCAAGGCACAGGTAATCCAGTCTATTGTCAGTGCCAGATTTATCTTACTTGCCATGTATTTAATAAAGTTTTTTTTTTTTTAATCAACTTGATGGTTATTTTGTATTAAGGGTGATTCTTCAGATCTCTAGTCTATTCTTTTGCCAGAGATGAGATTTATTTTCATTTTATTTTGTAAGGTTCTCTATAAAATAATTTTAGTCACATACGTTTTTTCCTAACTTGAACTTTTAGTTTTATTAATTGACTAACTTTGTATTAATTAAAAAGAAGGTAACATAATAAGCGTGCCAAATTTTAAATTCACAGAAGACATGAAGAGACATTGCACAAAAGAAGTGCAGGTGGCCAAAGCATATTAAAAAGAGTTTACTTGTAATAAGGATCAAAGAACCTTTTTTTTTTTCCAAAGAAGCTTTTAACTTATTGAATAAGACTGGTCCAGAAGGCACGAATCTTCCCTGACTTCTCTAAGACCTAGTTTACTAAAAGCAAGGATAATTACCCTTTCTTAAGGGTTTGTTGTGAAAAATTAAATACATACATATGCATGTGTACACAGATATATATATATATGAAATCGCAAACCCGGAGGCCCTGTTCAACTGTGAGATACTGTTTGTTTCCCCAGAGCACAGGCCGCAAAGCCCTGCATCCTTTTCTTTGATGAATTTGAATCCATTGCCCCTCGACGCGGCCACGATAACACAGGGGTTACAGATCGTGTGGTTAACCAGTTGCTGACTCAGCTGGATGGAGTCGAAGGCTTGCAGGGTAATAATTGTAAATACAGAAATACCTTCTAGGAACCAGATTCCCCCAGGATTTAGTAAAGTATTTTCTTTTCCCTCCAGGTGTTTATGTATTGGCTGCCACTAGTCGCCCTGACTTGATTGACCCTGCCCTGCTCAGGCCCGGCCGACTAGATAAATGTGTATACTGTCCTCCTCCTGATCAGGTGACAATTTCATATACCTACACACGTGCCACTTTCCTTGTGAACTTTACTTCTGCCAGGTAATAGCAGTTGTCCTTAGAAGACCAGTTTTGGGCAAAGGCCCTAGTCATTGTTTTCTTACAGCATGAAAAGATTCTGAATTAGATGCAAAGCCTTTCTTTGGCCCAGCCATCCCATGCAAACTCCCATCTGAAGACTTTGTGTTAGCCGGATGGAAAAAAGGGAGGGAAACAGAGTATTGATGTCCATGTTCCCTGTGTTCAGAGATCACACACCTCATTATCTTGACAGAAGACTGATACAGAATCAAGCATAGTGTATAGGAAGCGTCCATGCCGGTTACGTAGAGATATGCCTTTTAACCACTCTAGTCCTGTGTTCCCAAATTTAGAAACGAATGGATAAGTGAAAGAAGAAATAGACAAATCAGTAGTCAAAGGTATAAATGTATATCACATGTAGCAGTTACTTTTAATTTTCTTTTTGAAACATTTCTTGGCTCCTTTGCCCAAATCCAGAAGATAAGCACTAAGAAATGACCTACACTGAATGGTTGAGAATGTTGATTTTCATTCATTTTCCTCCCTGTGTTCCTTCTGTTAGACAAAAAGGACCAAGGAGGACAGATGTAGCCTGGTGGTACATTCCTCAACTTATTTATAAGTAAAACTTGTTAGATATATGAAGTGAATGTATAAGAAAAATCCTGTAAGATGCACAGTTGAAAATACTGTATTCAATGTTATTTGTTAAGTCAATGAGCTTTTCTCCCTTCAGGCGTCACGTCTTGAAATTTTAAACGTTCTCAGTGAGTCTCTACCTCTGGCAGATGATGTGGATCTTCAGCATGTGGCGTCAGTGACCGACTCCTTTACGGGAGCGGATCTGAAAGCGCTGCTTTACAACGCCCAGCTGGAGGCCTTGCACGGGAGGCTGCTGTGCTGTGGGCCCCAGGTGAGCTTGGAGGAGGCCGCTACCGTGGTGTCTTACGGTGGCGGGAGCCGTTCAGTGTCAACCTTAAAAAAATGTTTATTTTTGAACGACTTCAGTTTAACTTTATAGAAACTTGCTTTTAGTCACGTGTACCGTAATTGGGATACTGGCTTTATAGAGAATTTGTAATTACATGGAGAATTTGGTGTCTGTTTCTTTGACCTTACCTTACTATTGGCAAAATATAGTTGGTGTGTTTAAGGGTATTCTTTGAATTGAGGTATCAGGAATTACATTGCGGATTTCAAATTTTTTGCTTTTTTAAAAAAATCATCAAGTAGTTATTTTGAAGCTCAGACTGTCCCAGATCTGGCCAGTAGGAGCCCCTTTTGGTGGCTTCTGCCTTCGTGGCGTGTCGTCCTCTTTCTCTGATCACCTGCTTCCCTGCAGGACAAGATGTTCTAGATTTATCTTATACTTTTGGTACTCCAGCCCCAGAACGTTTTTTTCTCTAAGGATAATATTTTAATTTTTGCAGCAAAGAATTTGAACTCTGCCACATTATGGACTTTTCCACATATTTTCTAGGAAGGCTTTTCCTATATACACATTTTGTTGGAAGTTATTGCAGGGACTAAATTAGATACTTCCAAGTTTGTGCTACTTATTTTGGTAAGCCATTGAAGGTGTTTCCTCCCCCCGCCCCATTTCACTAGCAGAAAGGGTGTTTATTTGTAAAGCAGTCCATAATGTTGCATCAGCCATGTTTTAGACTGCTTTCTCATTTCAGAATAGAAAAATGTGAATTTAAAGAGACATGAAAATAAAATCCAGAGGTCTGAGTCCTAGCTTTGTTAGTTTTGGGGAAGATGGTTGGCAAATTACCTGTATATTCCATTTTGTCTTTCCTTATTTTAATAGTTAAAATTATGTGACATGCCTCAGAACCATTAGAGAATCGATAAGAACTTTTGTAAAAAGGGCCTGGAGTTTCCTTGGTCTGTTAGAATGCTGTGTGGTTTATTTTTGAATTGTGGATTATTTAGAGCTTTACAGCGGATTGCCCTTTTGTATGTTTTAGGATGGAGGTTCCAGCTCTGATAGTGACCTGAGTCTGTCTTCAATGGTTTTCCTTAACCACAGCAGTGGCTCTGATGATTCAGCTGGAGATGGAGAATGTGGCTTAGAGCAGTCCCTGGTCTCTCTGGAGATGTCGGAGGTGCTTCAAGATGAATCGAAGTTCAGCATGTACCGGCTCTACTTTGGAAGCTCTTACGAGTCAGAACTTGGAAACGGAACCTCTTCTGATTTGGTAACTTGTGTAGTTGTACAGTTCTGAAATAGCAAGCCATATGTTGGTTCAGTTTGTGTCCTAACCAGCCCCCCGTGTTCTTTCTGGTTGGTGTGACTCCGTCAGTAAAGCAGTCTTTCCGTACACTAATCAGTCATTTTCATTCCTTGTGAAGACGGGGCTGGCAGTAAGGGGAGCCGAGGTAGCCACTGGTTGTGATCACCCTTTGGTTTCTTTCAGGTTTTTCTCTCTTCATTAGCAGCTTTAAAACATCTTCAGTAGCAGGTCCATTTTATGTTAAACTTAAATTCTCTTATTGTAGAATAGTCGAGGATAATGAGAAATTTAGTATGATAATGTCAAAAATTCTGACAACAAAATGTTGTCTTTTAGTAATACTTCTGGTAGAAAGTATAAGCATAGTGAAAAAGCTATTAGTAATGTTTCAGCAGGGAAAATGTTTAGATTAAATTTATGTGTTTTAGTCACTAAGTCGTGTCTGTGACTCCATGGATTGTAGCCCGCCAGGCTCCTCTGTCCATGGGATTCTCCAGGCAAGAATACTGGAGTGGGTTCCCATTTCTTTCTCCAGGGGATCTTCCTGTCCTAAGGAATCGAACCTGGGTGTCCTGCATTGCAGGCAGATTCTTTACTGACTGAGCTACAAGGGAAGCCCAGATTAAATTTGGGCAATAGCATTTTTCTAAATTAAAATAGCATTCAACAATATCTCAGAAGACAGTGATTCACTGTTTCTTTATTGGTAATCTTAACATTTTTACAAATATTCAGTAATTTTTTAGGTAGATTTCCTTAATTAGGTTTTAAAAAATATAATAAAAGTAACCCATTTTTATTCTCAAGAATAGTAAGCAGTTTTAATTCTAGTCTTTGTTTTGTGTTTCTTAACATGTAGAAATGTCCCAGAACTTTAGTATACCCTATCACTAGAGCATTAGTGGTGGATTTATAACAAAGCATTTAAAAAAAAACACCTTGTATCATGGCAGTTTTCACTCTGTGGTAGTTCAACCACGTAGGTATAGATGATCCTTTATAGAATATGAACATATTTTAAACCTGCTTCAATTTTAGCTAGTTAAAATGTAAGTTTACCCATGTTAAAGTTTTCCTGCTGAAAGTTTGTCACTTTATCTTTGATAAGCACATGACTTTTTCCTCCCTTGCTCTTTTTCCTTCCCTCCCATCTCTCATTATTGTACTGAACCATGCAGAGCTCACAGTGCCTGTCAGCACCGAGCTCCGTGACTCAGGAGTTTCCCGGAGTCCCTGGGAAAGATCAGTCATTACGGCCCCCACTCTTCAGAACAGCCTCCCAAGAGGGTTATCAAGAACTCACACAGGAGCAAAGAGATCAACTGAGGGCAGATATCAGCGTCATCAAAGGCAGATACCGGAGCCAAACTGGGGTAAGGCTTTCCCCCTTCGTCATAATCGTAAAACTTCTTACAGGTTGTTTTTCCGGTTTTTGATATGTGTTTTTTTGATTTGTAAATGCGCTGTCTTTATAAAGGGCTGAAACACATCGATCGGTCAAATGGTTATGTGCTAACAGTTTTTGGTAATCTTATGAGAAAGGGAAGGCATAGTCCCAAGAAAATGGCAAAAGCAAATAACATTCTTTTTCAAAAGCAAATAACTCTTTTTCATTATGTCCCTTAGTTCACTTTCTGTCATTTTATTTTTTGTTTAAGGAGGATGATGCTCTTAACCCACCAGGACCGACCAGAACCAGTTTGGCTATTAGCCAGTCACATTTAATGACTGCGCTTAGTCACACTCGGCCATCCATCAGTGAAGATGACTGGAAGACCTTTGCTGAGTTGTAAGTAACAACTTCTGATTCAGAAGTATACATGCTGTTACAGGTGACAGTTCTTCAAACTTCTAAAGTTCTAAAAAGAAAAAAAAACTTCTAAAGTTCTTTTTCGAATCACAAATAATATGTGGAATATTTAAAAGCCAATTCAGAAGCATTTGCTTAGTAGACATGCATTCAAACACAAAAACTTCAGGAATAAAGAAGTCAAAAATAAATTATTTTTATATAAATGTATATATAAATCAGATTTAATCAAATGAATTGGTTAATGGACTTTTTTTTGTTTGTTTTGGTTTTTTTGTTTTTTTTGGGTTTTTTTGGACTTTTTAAAGTAAAAAAAAAAAAAAGTAAAATCATTTTTCTTTGATTTCATTCCAAACTGTATGTTGGAATAATTTCTCAAATGACCCCCATTTCTAACATAAATAATTACAGTAAGACTAAACTGTTTTCAAATTTAAGTCTAGTTTCAATTTGGGAAATGATTCCAATATATAGTTTGTAGAAATTATGATAATACACCTGTTTTGTTTTCAAAATAATTTATATTAATCTCAAAAACATTTAAATATATTCACATTTATTCACTTGTGGACCATGTTTAATACTTATTTGAGTTTATAGGCTTCTTCAGTTGTCTCTGTAAAAACTTTGGAGTCTGAGACCTGTAGACTGGGGACCATTCTAGATCAATAATTCAACTTAAGAGATGTAGTCCTCTGTAATGTATAACATGATGACTACAGTTAATAGTACTGTAGTGTATATTTATAAGCTGCTAAGAGAGTAGGTCTTAAAAGCTATCACAGGAAAAGTAACTGTGAAGTGATGATAGTTGACATCTAGACTTACTGTGGTAATTCTTTCACAATATATTCATATATCAAATGACTATGTTGTACCCCTAAAACTAATACAATGGTATATGTCAGTTGTCTCAGTTTAAAGAAAGTCAAAAATGGGAGAAAAAAAAAGAAGTGTATTCCTGGTGTTTAGAAGTTACAACCTTCTTGTTGAGTTTTGCTAAACTCTGGGGTATGTGTGTGTACATTGAAAGGGTAGAAAAATTATTCCTTCCCTTCTAAGTTCTTTGGGTGGTCTAATAAATTGAATAAGGTGGATTAACAGGAGGAAAATCTAATGTTGTACATTCAGGATCTGCATAAAAATAGAACGAAGGCAACCGGATAGTTGAGGTTTATATATTGTCTTGAGATAAGGGGCTGGACTCCACGGGGGAGGAGAGCAATTCACAGGAAAGTGGGAAGAACAGATGTTTGGTGATCAGATGTTTGGTGATCAGATGTTTGTCCTAAGTCTTTTGAGATAAAAAGAAGAAAAAGTTCTTTCTCTCTGGTCATGACTTCTTTCTGGTGCAGACCCCCTTCCTAAATTCTTCTTGGCAGTTAAGGGAGGGATAGAAAGCTTTTCTCAGCTCTGTTGGGTCTTGATTCTCTTTAGCTCAAAATAATCCATGTGGCAGTTTGGGGTGGGAACTAGATTAATTCAGGATCCAGTCTGTTAATAGTTGACAGGTAGAAAACCAAATGTCAGAGACATTTAGCACCAGAATCTGATATCCACAAAAGTATATTAATGAAACATGATTTCTCTCTCTAAAACAACCCCCATTTCTAACTTAAAGAACCACAGTAAGACTAAACTGTTTTCAAATTAAATCTAGTTTCAATAAACTTGGCCTGATTATTTACATAAGTTCAGCAAGAATAGTAATTGACCATATAGGTGCTTTTTGCTGGAAATTTTCAGAAGGAATCTCAGTTTGATGTTTTGAAAGACTTGATGCTTGGAAGCCAAGGCAAGTACTTACCATAAGATTGTGCTTGCAGTAGCTATAGCCTGTTGACCCTCAAACAACATGGACTTGAATTACATGAGTCTACTTATGCTCAGATTTCCAGTAAACATGCACTGTAGTACTACACAGTCCATGGCTTGTTGGATCTGTGGATGCAGAACTGTGGACACAGAGGGCTGACTGAAGATTTATGTCGTTAGTGAGGGGTGGGGCTGGCGCCCCTCACTGCTGTGTTGTTAAAGGGTCAACCATATTCAGGTGGGTTAAATTCCTCTCTTTTGGCGGTCCCCAAGATACCCTGAAGTCCCTATACCTGCCAGGAAATGACCTTCCTAAACTTATCTGGTAAGGTTACTGGGAACTCTGAAAAAAAGGTACCAGGTGGGTTTTCCATAAAATCAATCTTAGTTTCTTAAAATTGTCCCGTCTTTTCTGTTCTCCATGCATTCTCACATATGACGTTACAGTCAAACCCTTGGTAATATAACCAGTGTGTCCAGCTGCGTCCTGTTACAAGGAGAAAGGATTCTTATTGAACTTATGGAAGTAACTGTAGCCATAGGAATATTCATTGAGAGTTTCTGAATTCTGGAAGGATCAGGTCGGAGAAAACATGTTTCATTTTTGTTCACAAAGGCATACTTAACCAAATTATTGATAGCTTAGAAGAAAAAGGTTTCCTTAAATCTGCAAAAATAAAACAATACTTGATAAACACAAAGTCATAAAAACTATAATGGTCCTCAGTAGTTCATTCAATCCCATGTAATTAATTTTTATGGATCTTTTGTTAGCAGTTTTATGAAACCATCAGTTTCTCCATTAGAGTTCTACAAATTCTTACCTAAGTTAGTGGTATAAACTGAAAGTTATCAGAAACCAGCTCTTGTAAGAGTCCATCTCATGAGTCTCACTGAAGATCTAGCACTTTTGCAGGAACACTTTTACAATAATTATAAATGACAAAAGACTTAAAAATGACCATGGTTAAAGATTTGATGAAACTCTTTACTATCTTTGCCAACTTTTCTGTAAATCTAAAGCTCTTCTCCTAAAATAAAAAGTTATTAAAATTTTTTAAAAATCTGATGAAACATCACTATAATGTAGTTGGTGAGGAAATTTGGTTATTTCTGTGACATATAATTTTAAGATAACTGGAATTACAGGAATTGTATAAAATTCCTAAATTTCTAATATGTAATATTCATAAGGCATATCAATAACATACCCATATAACTTTGAGTATCATTTGTAGTGTTTTTTTCTTGCCAGTGCTTCCCGTGTAATGTAATAATATCAAGTAAGCCTAATTTATCTCTCTTTTTGTAAGGAGAAAGGGAACAGATCTCTTGAGATGTTCCAGGGGACCTCTGGAAAATCACAGTTCAAAGTCAAAAAACCTTATTTAGAATTTGGGGAAGTTTGTCAAAAATATCAAGAGGTTTTAAAACACCGGTACTATCTTAGGTATCTTACTGTTAAATACTTATTCGCTTAACCATAGTGTCAGAGACTTTGCAGGCAAATACAGAGTTACATAGTTGTAAAAACAAAACACTTAAGAGAAGACTTGAGAAATAAGACATGAGTCTTAGGAAATTATTTGAATAAAATAGGATTTTGATTTTTAAAAATGTTTTCTATGAAGACTTCTTAAAAAGGTAAAGAACCTTTCACACAGTCTCAGCAGTAGCAGACCAAAAAATTTTTGTCCTGAAGGAGAACATTTTAATATCAGTAGTGTATAAAACTAAAACTTTTTTTAAAACCCTGTAGTAAATTTATTCCATCTTATCCACCTTGACTGCACAGTCTCTCTCTCTCTCCAAGTTTCTGTATTCATTTAATTTTTCCTTTATTCTTTCCCATTCTGAAACAATCAGAATAGAGTTGCATACAGTTGTTTTCCTTGTAATGTCTCAGTTCTAATACATTAATTAGACTTCTTAACACAAACCTTAATTTCTGGTAATTTTGAACTGTCACGCTAGCATTTTGTAGACTGGCAGATTACTGCATACATTTCATAATTTCCGGAAGACTACACCTTAACAGTACAATTCTTCAGTGTAGAATAGGACACATTTCTTTATACTTTGAAATATTTTTAGTTTATACATTGTAAGAAGCCAAAAGTAAACAATACTATGTTCAGTAGTTAGTATTTTATCATATTTAGAAATGATCTAGATATCCAGTGAATTTTCATCATTTACCAAAACTAAGGTTTTAAGTTACCAAATAGATTATGGAAACAAAGTAGACATACCATGAAAATTTATTATTGAGAAGTTCACTTAAGAATGAGTTTTTTAAATATGATTTAGATTACTTATTAAAATTTTATGGGATATTAAAGCAGTTAACTGTCATGGCAAGTTTCATAACAGATATACTTTAATTTTTTAATGGATAGTATCCCAGATCACTTGACTTGGATTAGTTTGTATTATGTTTCTGAGAGTTGAGAAATATTAAATTTGTGCTGCTTTTTTCTTTAAGCCAATTAAGTAGATCACTTTACACATTATGGCAGTATTCATCCAAAATATCACATACACATCGATATAGCAAACACAGACAAACAGACCCGGTTTAACTTCCACCCCCAGATTTTAGCCTTGGGAGGTTTTTTAATTGGACTGTTTTGCTGTGCTGCGTGAATCAGGTGTCCGCATGCGCGTGTCCTCGCCCCCCCCCAGGTTGCACCGGAGCGCCCAGCTGGGCTCCTGTCAACACAGCGGCTCCGATAGCTGTTTCACACGTGGTCGTGTGTGTGTCCGCGATGCTCAGTGCATCCCACTCTCCCCGCCCCCCGCCGCGTCCCCAAGTCCACTCTATACATCTGCTTCTCTTCCCGCCCTGCACCTAGGTTCATCATATATGCACTTGAGTTCAGATTCTAGATTCCACCTATATGCAATAATATGCAATGCTTGTTCTGACTTACTTCACTTTGTATGACAGACTCCAGGTACATCCACATCACTGCATATGACCCAAATTCATTCCTCTTTACACCATGGGAGTTTGTGTGTGTGTGTGAAAGTCGCTCAATCATGTCCAACTCTTGCAACCCCATGGACTGTAGCCTGCCTGGCTTCTCTGCCCATGGACTTCTCCAGGCAAGAATACCAGGGTGGGTTGCTGTTTCTTCCTCCAGGGGATCTTCCCAATCCAGGGATTAAACCCAGGTCTCCTGCATTGCAGGCAGATTCTTCACCATCTGAGCCCCTGGGGAAGCCCAGGAATTGGTATAAGTCTGTAGTTTTTAAAAAGCTTCTCCTGCTGCTGCTCCTTTTTCCCCCAGTCCCAGGTGATTGTAGACTGTGTTTTAGCTGTCTCCTAGGATACATACAGGGACAGAGGAAGAAAGTACGTTTTCTGCTTGTGTTTCGAGTTGATTTACAGTGTTAGCTTCAGGTGTGCTACATAGTGATTCAATATTTATAGATTACACTCCACATAAAGTTACTGCAAAGTAATGGCTACATTTCTCTGTGATGAACAATATAGTCCTTGTTCCTTATTTTATACAGAATAGTTTGTACCTCTTAATCCCCAAACCCTGGCTTGCTCCTTTCCTTCCTTATCTGGTAACCACTAGTTTGTTCCCTACATCTGTGACTCCATTTATGTTTTGTTTTATACATTCATTTGTTTTTTTAGATTCCAAAGTAAGTGATAACAGTATTTGCCTTTTCTGATGATATTCTCTAGGTCCATCCATGTTGTATGAAAGGGCAGTATTTCAGTCTTTTTAATGGCTGAGTAATATTCCATTGTGTATACATACATCTTATGAAGCCAGCTGTTTATTGATGGACACTTCTGTTGCTTCCATACCTTGGCAATTCTAAATAATGCTTCTTTGAACATTAAAATGCATGTATCTTTTTAAGTTTCTATTTGTTTTTCTACTATCTTACTTACTATACACTTAATATTCTATATATATAGCAAATAGAGCATACTAATACTATATGCCATTACTATACTACATTACCAGTATTACTATACATAGTAATATCTAGTATACTAATTAATACCATATATACAGTAAACTATATGTTACTATACAGACCCAGATTAGATTACTGGTTATATGGTAGTTCTGTCAGTGTAGTTTTTTGAGGAACATCCATGTTGTAAGGAGCCTGTATTTTGTTTTCTATGGTGGTTACACAAACGTTCGTTTACACCAGTAGTGTCAGACGGTCCCCTTTTCTCCTCATCCTTGCCTTTATTATCTATAGTCTTTTTGATGATAGCCATTCTGACCGTTGTGAGGTGATATCTCACTATGCTTTTGGTTTGCATTTCTCTCATTGGAAGATGTTAGAAGGCTAACATCTCTAAAGAATGTCTTCTTTGGAAAAGGTCCATTCAGATCCTTTGCCCATTTTTTTCTCAGGTTTCTTTGATATTGAGTTGTATGTACTCTTTATAGTTTGGGTACTAACCACTTATTGGTCATATCATTTGCAAATATTTCTTCCCATTCAGTATGTTATCTTTTTATTGATTATTTCCTCTTTCTAGGAGTTTGGAGGTATATTTATTATCAGAAATCTAGAGTAATTATTTACATAGTTCTAACATCCTGATCTTTTATACTACCTGCAAGCATTTTGAGAACAATAGGGGAGGTCTGGGGGTTGGTAAAGAGAGGTGAACTTTTGAATTGTTTCTAGAGCCACACTTCTCGTTTTGCAGAGACTAGCTTGTAAAATATGCACAGTTTCTTATTTCCTCAAAAAACTGCATTGCAGCCTGAATGCTATCAAGGGCCTGACCCAACCATCCAACTACATGAAGATTTTTAATTATGAAGGAAATCAAAAGATTACTACAATAGCCTACAATATGTTGTCTATAAGAGACCCACCTTAGGGCAAAGGACATGCGCAGATTAAAAGTAAGGGAACGGAGGAGGATTAGCTCAGGACGGCAGAGTAGAAGGGTGTGAGCTCACCCTCTTCCTGCAGAAACACCAAAATCACAACTAACTGGTGAGCAACCACTTACCAAAAAAACGATATTCTACATCCAAACACAAAAGCCACAATGAGATGGTAGGAGAGGCATTATGCAAATCCCATACCTGCTGGGTGGGTGACTCACAAGCTTGGAAACAATTCTGCCATAGAAGTTATCCCACAGGAGTGAAAGTTTTAAACCCCACATCAGCCTTCCCAGCCTGGGGGTCCAGCCCCCAGAGAATCTGGCTTTAAAGGCCAGTGGGGTTTGACCACAGTATTTCTACAAGATGGGGAGAAACACAAAGTCTGCTCTTAGAGGGCGCACACACAGTCTCATGTATACGGAGACCCAGGGGAAAAGAGCAGTGACCCTATGAGAGACAGGGACAGACCTACCTGCCAGTGCTGGGTGGTCTCCTGCAGAAGTGGGGGACAGGGGGAGTAGCGACCTCGACTCACTGCAAGGACAAAGACACCGGGATGTACTTACTAGTGTGACCCCTCCCCAGGCTGCCGTTGGCCTTGCAGGTTCCAGCGCTGCGTCCCCTCAAGCCAAACCACCAACGAGGCAGGAACACAGCGCCCCCATCAGCAGACAAGCAGCTTAAAGACTCCCTGAACATGGCCCTGTGCACCAGAGGGACAAAATCCAGCTCTACCCACCACTGGACCAGAATCAACCCTCTCATCCCGAAGCCTGCACAAACCTCTTAGACAGCCGCAACCACCAGGGGGCAGACAGAAGAACTACTCCTGCAGCCTGTGGAACAGAAACTGCAATCACAGAAAGTTAGTCAAAATGAGATTGAAAAGGAATATGTCCCAGATAAAGGAACAAGATGAAACCCAGAACAACTAAGTGAAATAAAGATAGCCAACCTACCGGAAGAAGAATTCAGAATAATAGTGAAGATGATCAGAGATCTCAGAAAAAGAATGGAGGCAAGGATTGAGAAAGATACAATAAGTGTTTGCTGAAGACTGAAGACTGAGAAGAACTAAGGAACGAACAGTTGAACAGTATGAAATGAAAAATACACCAGAAGGACTCAAAAGAATAAGTGAGGCAGAAGAACAGATAAGTGACCCAAAAGATAATAGTGAAAATCACTGCCACGAAACACAAAAGACAAACACAGTCTAAGAGACGTCCAGGACAATATTAAAGGCACCAACATTTGCATTACAGAGTTCCCAGAAGAAGAGAGACAGAAAGGATCTGAGAAAATATTTGAATAGATAATAGCTGAAAAATTCCCTAACATGGGAAAAGAAATAGTCACCAACATCTAGGAAGAATAAAGAGTCCAGATAGGATAAACCCAAGTAGGAACATGTGTAAGGAACATGCTGAAACACATATTACTCAAAGATTGAATACAACAAAGAAAAATTACAAAGATTAAATATAAAAGCAACAAATGCCATCCAAGGGAACTCCCATAAGTTTATCAGCTGATCTTTCAGCAGAAACTCTGCAAGCCAGAGGGAGTGGCATGATATATTTAATAGATGCAGAAAAAGCTGTTGACAAAATTCAACATCCATTTATGATGAAAAGGCTCCAGAAAGTTGTTTCAGAAGAAATACACCATCAATATAACAAAGGCCATATATGGTAAAGCTACAGCTAACATCTTCAGTTCAATTGCATCCGACTCTTTGCGACCCCATGGACTGCAACACGCCAGTCCTCCCAGTCCATCACCAACTCCCAGAGCTTACTCAAACTCATGTCCATTGAGTCAGTGATGCCATCCAACCATCTCATCCTCTGTCGTCCCCTTCTCCTCCCACCTTCAATCTTTCCAAGCATCAGGGTCTTTTCAAATGACTCAGTTCTTCGCATCAGGTGGCCAAAGTATTGGAGCTTCACCATCAGTCCTTCCAATGAATATTCAGGACTGATCTCCTTGAGGATGGACTGCTTGGATCTCCTTGCAGTCCAAGGGACTCTCAAGAGTCTTCTCGAACACCACAGTTAAAAAGCATCAATTCTTTGGCACTCAGCTTTCTTTATATTCCAACTCTCACATCCACACATGACTAGAAAAACCATAGCTTTGACTAGACAGACCTTTGTTGGCAAAGTAATGTCTCTGCCTTTTAATATGCTGTCTAGGTTGGCCATAACTTTTCTTCCAGGGAGCAGGCATCTTTTAATTTCATGACTGCAGTCACCATCTGCATTGATTTTGGAGCCCCCAAAAATAAAGTCAGCCACTGTTTCCCCATCTATTTGCCATGAAGTGATGGGACCAGATGCCCTGATGTTAGTTTTCTGAATGTTGAGTTTTAAGCCAACTTTTTCACTCTCCTCTCTCACTTTCATCAAGAGGCTCTTTAGTTCTTCACTTTCTGCCATAAGGGTGGTGTCATCTGCATATCTGAAGTTATTGATATTTCTCCTGGCAATCTTGATTCCAGCTTGTGCTTCATCCAGCCCAGCGTTTCTAATGATGTACTCTGCATATAAGTTAAATAAGCAGGGTGACAATATACAGCCTTGATGTACTCCTTTCTTGATTTGTAACCAGTCTGTTGTTCCATGTCCAATTCTAACTGTTGCTTCCTAACCTGCATACAGGTTTCTCAAGAGGCAGGTCATGGTGGTCTGGTATTCCCATCTCTTTCAGAATTTTCCAGTTTATTGTGATCCACACAGTCAAAGGCTTTGGCATAGTCAACAAAGCAGAAATAGATGTTTTTCTGAAACTCTCTTGCTTTTTTTGACGATCCAGCAGATGTTGGCAATTTGATCTCTGGTTCCTCTGCCTTTTCTAAAACCAGCTTGAACATCTGGAAGTTCATGGTTCACGTCCTGTTGAAGCCTCGCTTGGAGAATTTTGAGCATTACTTTACTAATGTGTGAGATGAGTGCAATTGTGTGGTAGTTTGAGCATTCTTTGGTATTGCCTTTCTTTGGGATTGGAATGAAAGTTGACCTTTTCCAGTCCTGTGGCCACTGCTGAGTTTTCCAAATTTGCTGGCATATTGAGTGCAGCACTTTCATAGCATCATCTTTTAGGATTTGAAATAGCTCAACTGGAATTCCATCACCTCCACTAGCTTTGTTCGTAGTGATGCTTCCTAAGGCCCACTTGACTTCACATTCCAGGATGTCTGGCTCTAGATGAGTGATCACACCATCGTGATTATCTGGGTTGTGAAGATCTTTTTTGTATAGTTCTTCTGTGTATTCTTGCCACCTCTTCTTAATATCTTCTGCTTCTGTTAGGTCTATACCACTTCTGTCCTTATTGTCCCATTTCTTCATGAAATGTTCGCTTGGTATCTCTAATTTTCTTCAAGAGCTCTCTAGTCATTCCCGTTCTATTGTTTTCCTCTATTTCTTTGCACTGATCACTGAGGAAGGCTTTCTTATCTCTCCTTGCTATTCTTTGGAACTCCGCATTCGAATGGGTATATCTTTCCTTTTCTCCTTTGCTTTTTGCTTCTCTGGGCTGAGACATGGAAACAACCTCGACATCCATTGACATGAATGGATAAAGAAGCTGCAGTGTGTGTATATATATATATACACATGTATATATAAATGTACATATATACACATATAAACACACATATATACACGTACATATATACACATACATATATATACACACACATACACCTCGGAATATTGCTTAGCCAAAAAAAGTGGAATAATTGCCTTTGCAGCAACATGGATGAAGCTGGGGAGACAGGTCAGAAAGAGAAAGCCCTGCAGACACACGCAAGCCCCAGGCTGGCTGTTGTACTCCTTTGTGCCTCCTTTTTACTGTTGTCTTTCCATAGGCAACAAAAGATACTTGTTTAGCATGAGCTCTTTCATGTGTTTTTCAAAAACAGAAGTTTTCTCCAGTTTAAAGGATCCATCTGGCCACTGACAGATAGGGTCTTAATGGTGACTGTAACCTGCAACCCTTTTTATGGCTTAACCAGGAATGACCACAAGAAGTGTCCCAAAAGAGTACAAAAGACGTAGCTTTCACAAGGTCCACAGTTTCCTCACAGAACTAGCCAAAGAAAGCGGAGCCCTGCGTGGTCAGAGGCAGTGAGAGTGGGGCGGGGAAGACGGAGTCTCCCGTCTCCCACCAGAGTGCGTGGCGCTGCAGTTGCAGACCTGCCCATCACCGCACGCACAGGAGCTACTGGAGTGGGACTTCCCCGCGCCAAGACGACAGTGACGCTTGAGCCAGCAAAGGCCCCTGAGGGCTGGGGCACCTGATGCCCATCAGATGCAAGCTGATACTTAATCTTCTGGCTGGCTTCTCACAGAGAGTCACAAACCCATACCAGCCACAAAGCCAAGCTCTCAAGACAGAACAAGACAAGAGGAAACCTCACCTGTTTAAATACAGGGGACCCACTGCAGAGTGTGTCTAAACAAATGCACGTCTTTTAGAACCATGAACTCACCAGTCTGTGAGGCCAGTGGGCTTGAACAATGGGTGTAAATTAGAACCTATCCCTGGTAGCTCAGCTGGTAAAGAATCTGCCTGCAAGGCAGGAGACCCTGGTTCAATTCCTGGGTGGGGAACATCCCCTGGAAGACAGCATGGCGACCCACTCCAGTATCCTTGCCTGGAGAGTCCCCATGGACAGAGGAGCCTGGCAGGCTACAGTCCCTGGTGTGGCAGAGACCTGGACACAGCTAAGCACACGGCACACACTGCATCTCTCTCTCTAGAGAGGTTTTCCTCCTCGTGAGACGTGACGCAAAGACTAGAGCTGGAAGCAAACAGTAGCCGTGTGCGGGGAGAACTGGATCAACAGAGGACAAGAGTACTCAGAAGGTGTCTTTCCCAGAGTCGCTGTAGCTAAGGCACTGCCGCTGCTGCTGCTAAGTCGCTTCCTTCGTGTCCAACTCTGCGACCCCATAGACGGCAGCCCACCAGGCTCCCCGTCCCTGGGATTCTCCAGGCAAGAACACTGGTGGGGCTCCAGTTCACACAAAAATTTTTCTTCTGCTTCTGAATTGAGAAAAGGACTCTCCCCACCCTCACTTCCACCGAACCTGCAGGCAGAGACCCAGGAGACTGACGTAAGGATTCTGACCCTTGACTGGCTCTTCTCAGCGGTCCCAGGATCTCCCACCCGCAGCCAGGGGAGCCCCCCATATGCACCAAACTGCAGGGGTAGCAAAAACTTTCCCTTCTGGGTTCTTTGGCTTGTCTGTGATTGACTGACATAGGATGTTAACAGGTGATAAACTAATTTTGTAGACACAGGACCCCCATAAAAAGAAGACTCATTGGCGGTCAGTGAGCTGAGGCCTCTGTAGTGTCCTGAACTGAGGGAAGGGATGGGGCCTGAAGCTTCAGAGGTGAAGAGGGCAGTTCACAAGGGGATGAGAGGAGCAGATGCTCGCCCCGCCAACAGATAACAAAAGCCATGTCTGCTAGTGGCTCTGTCTGGTGCGGGCCGTCTCAGTTCTGTAAGGCAGTGAAGAGACAGACAGAAGGCTTTCCCGGGTCTGCTGCGTCTCGATTCCCTTCAGCTCAAGATAACCCACGTGCCAGAGTGGCTCACTGGGGGGCCATATTCTGCTCCCCTTCAACAAAAATGTGCTTACTGTAGAAAAATCAGAAAACAAAGGGGAAGAAAAACCACCAGCAGATTCCCTAAACCTCACTACCTCCCAAATCTCATTTGTACGCTTGTTTTCTGTTAATAAAATAAGACACTCTGCACATACTGCTGTATCGCAGTCCCCCATCCATCCACACATCTTTAACATTCTGTCACATTTTAAATACATTTACTATTTTGTCATTTTATATAGTAAAGCTATGGCGTGACATCCAATTTTTGGATTTTATCACATTGCTCATAGTGAAAACCTTTCTCCTACCTATGTTTGCACATATCCTTAATTATTTCACTGGGATAGGAGTTGTCGCATCAGTTTACTCACATTTTTTTTAATGCTTTTGAAATCTACTGCCAAAGTGTCTTTCAGAAATGTGTGTTACAATAGTAATGTAATTATAGTACCAGCCTCACCATACCCTAATGTTAAATATTTTAGTATTTCTCTAAACTTGGCCAATTTTGAGAACAGTTGTATGTATCTTAAAATTTTACATTTCTCTGATTAAAATATAGTGGTTGATCATTGTCATTCGTATTTTCCCTTTTCTAATTTGTCTGTTCATCCTCTTTGTTCCTTTTCTATTGGAGTGTTCAACTTTTAAAAACTCTTATAAGAACTCTTTTGTTTCTTAAAAACTTGTTTGCAGCAATCCATTGTTTTGTTTTGTAAATTCAGCATTTATAAGTATTAAATGTTATCTTTTTTTTTTTAATAAGGTATGAAAGCTTTCAAAATCCAAAGAAGAGAAAAAATCAAAGTGGAACAGTGTTTCGACCTGGACAGAAAGTAACCCTGGCATAAAATATGCTTCTGACTTTGTGTGTGTGTGTGTGTGTGTTTATGTGGTGTTTGTCCCTGTGTTGTAACAATGAAAATGTCATCTGTACATTTCTTTTAATTTAACTTGTTAATCTATAAAATCAAAGATTGTTAAACCTGTTATCTAATGATCAGGGTTACTTGACAGTAATACTTTAAAATAAATTGAGATATTTATAACAGATTCTGTATTTTATTTCCTATATATATAAATTCTTATTGAAATAATATTGGCCACATAGAATAACTGATTTTTTTCTCCTTTGAAGAAAAGAGAATGTAATTAAATACATTTCTTAGAATTCACGATTGCATATTCAACATCTTTCTTTCATTTGATAAGTTTTATGCTTAACACCTTGATTATTTTGGAAATAAAAAATTCAGTTATCTACTGATCCAATGATCTGTTCTTTTTATCTGAAAATGTAGAATTTGCACACAATTTAAATAAACTGAGTTGTTCCTTCAATCAGAAGTGAAATGACATCCCCTAACATAAACTCCGTCCAGCTGCCGGGCCAGGAGCTTAAATGAGGTACAGCCCTCCCCGCCAGCTCCATGACAGGTCTGTCCTGCCGCGCTCTGTGAGCTAAACTGTAAAGTCACTGCCATCAACACAAGCTGTCGTAATGTGCTGAGGGGAGAGGAGAGCGGTCAGTAGACCACGCAAGTGAACACATGAGAGAAAATGGAAATGTATCGGCTGTAACCACTGCCCTTTTTGCAGCTAATTGTTTGGTCGTGGCTGATAGGTTTTATTTCTCTCTTCCGTTATTTATTCCATGTTCCTCTGACTTCACCCCTCATGTTTGTGGATTAGAAGCTTCCCTGGTGGCTCAGCTGGTAAAGAATCTGCCTGCAGTGTGGGAGACCTGGATTCGACCCCTGGCTTGGGGAAAAAACCCTGGAGAAGGGAGTGGCACCCCACTCCAGTATTCTTGCCTGGAGAATCCCATGGAGAGAGAAGCCTGGTGGGCTACAGGCCACAGCATCACAAAGAGTAGGACACAACTGAGCAGCTAGCATTTAGTGGATTAGAGGCCTTTACTAAGTAGGGTGGTCTAAGCTGTCATTTCCATCTTCGCCTTTGGTGACCTAAGATTGCAGGGGTCCTCCGTTAAATTAACCGTGCACACTCAGTCTCACAAGGGTGCACACTCAGTCTCACAAGGGTCCAGCCATTCTTCTCCCATCACCCATCGTATAGCATCAGCCGCGTACTCACTCAGCCAACATGGTAAATCCTCCCCTTTCAAACCAATGGAATCATCACTGTGTGCCCTTCCCAGAAGCATGCCTCCTTTGTTTACCTCTAAATCCGCAAAGCCCAGAATCACAAGAAAGGCAAGCAGAGATGTTTCAGTCACTAGGAATTAACTGAGACACGTCATTCTCCCTTGCACTTTGGTTCCCAGCTCCTTAGCGCCTTCCATTAAGGCCACGGGCCTTAATACAGTATATATACTCTGTACTGCATCTTGCAGAAAGGAACTCCAACTTCACAGTCAGTTATATCCCCAGAAGCCCAGCTGTTTCCAGGTGAGGGGAATTTACATTAAGTCTAGGGAATTCACTATAAAGCGAGTTTTGTGATCAGGAGCAAATGCCGTAAGGGATAGAGTAATAGTGTGAGTGTGTGTGGTGAGTCCGTGAAAGAAATGCTGGACTGTATGAAGCACAAGCTGGAATCCAGATTGCCAGGAGAAATATCAATAACCTCAGATATGCATATGACACCACCCTTACGGCAGAAAGTGAAGAAGAACTAAAGAGCCTCTTGATGAAAGTGAAAGAGGAGAGTGAAAAAGTTGGCTTAAAACTCAACATTCAGAAAACTAAGATCATGGCATCTGGTCCCATCACTTCATGGCATATAGATGGGGAAACAATGGAAACAGTGACAGACTTTATTTTGGGGGGCTCTGCAAAATCACTGCATATGGTGACTGCAGTCATGAAATCAAAAGATACTTGCCCCTTAGAAGGAAAGTTATGACCAACCTAGACAGCATATTTAAAAGCAGAGACATTACTTTGCCAACAAAGGTTCGTCTAGTCAAAGTTACGGTTTTTCCAGTGGTCACGTATGGATGTGAGAGTTGGACTATAAAGAAAGCTGAGCACAAACGAACTGATGCTTTTGAACTGTGGTGTTGGAAAAGACTCTTGAGAGTCACTTGGACTGCAAGGAGATCCAACCAGTCCATCCTAAAGGAATCAGTCCTGAATATTCATTGGAAGGACTGATGCTGATGCTGAAACTCCAATACTTGGCCACCTGATGCGAAGAACTGACTCATTTGAAAAGACCCTGATGCAGGGAAAGATTGAAGGTGGGAGGAGAAGGGGATGACAGAGGATGAGATGGTTGGATGGCATCACTGACTCAATGGACATGAGTTTGAGTAAGCTCCGGGAGTTGGTGATGGACACGGAGGCCTGGCGTGCTGCAGTCCATGGGTCGTAGAGAGTCAGACACAACTGAGCGACTGAACTGACTGACTGAACCTGGCTTCCCAGGTTGCTCTAGCAGTAAAGCATCTGCCTGCCAATGCAGGAGACCTCAGAGACTGGGGTTTGATCCCTGGGTCAGGAAGATCCCCTGGAGGAGCACATGGCAACCCTCTCCAGTATTCTTGCCTGGAGAAGCCCATGGACAGAGGGGCCTGGCAGGCTGTAGTCCTTAGGGTCACAAAGAGTCAGACGTGAGTGCTGCTTAGCCTAGCACCAAAGGTCTCTACCTCCAAATATATTCTTTAGATTTTGCATGTAAAAGGCAAATACATAGTGCTTGTCTAAGCCTTCTCCTTCTATTACTGTCTCCCTGGGGCATGTCGTAGGGACAGGACAATAGAAGGAGCTTCCTTTTACAAGGCTGACCCCACACAGATGGAGGTGATTTGGGTATTCAAGCAAGGGACACCGGCTGGGTCACTATCAAGCAAGATTTCAAAAGGCTGGGGATAAAAGGGACTCCAGTTTTATTGGGACAGTAATTGGGACATCCCAATTACCAGGATTCAACTCTTTTCCAATCAATACCTAACTTTTTCATAAGAGACTAAAATGGCTGTGAACTCAACAAATAATGCCGTCCAGTAAACTGTGCTATCAAACTCCTGTTTTTGTGTCAGAATTTGGCACAAAAATACAGATCAATGGAACAGAATAGGAAGCCCAGAGATAAACCCACACACTTTGGTCACCTGCTCTCTGACAAAAGAGGCAAGAATATACAACAGATAAAAGACAGTGTCTTCAATAAGAAAATAGAAAATGGGACAGCTATGTGTAATAGAATGAAATGAGAACATTCTCTAACAGCATATGCAAAAATAAACTCAAAAGAGAACCCTTTTACACTATTAGTGGGAATGCAAATTGGTACAGCCACTACAGAGAACAGTATGGAAGTTCCTTAAAAAACTAAAAATAGAACTACCGTATGATCTAGCAGTCCCACACCTGGGCATATATCTGCAGAAAAGCATACTTCGAAAAGATACATGTCCCTCAATGTTCATTGCAGCACCATTTACAACAGCCAAGACAAGGAAGCAACCTAAATGTCTATCAGCAGGGCAATGGATAAAGGCGACATGATATATACATACAGTGGAATATTACTCAGCTATAAAAAGAATGAAACAGGCTGTGGGAGGAACCCCGGTGGGGCAAGGATTTGACCCAGGACCACTTCCGCCCGTGTCGTCTGAGGGGCCCCTTCGTCAAAGAGTCCAGAGAGAAGCTCCAGCCTCTGCCGGGGATTACGGTCACTGAGTCACCTGCCCACTTGCCTGCTGCCTTTGTTGAAAGTCATCATGCCTCAGGGTCAGAAGAGCAAGCCTCGTACCCGTGAGAGACGCCGCCAGGCCCAAGTTGAGCCCAGAATCTGGGTGTTCAGAGAGCCACAAGTACTTCATCCACTGAGTCCACCCACAGAGGCCATATAGATGAGAAGGTGGTTATAATGGTGTAAAAATGGAAGTAAGCTGCAATGCAAGGCTGAGAAATCGGATCGAGATTCCCAAGACAGGCCTGCTGATGGCTGTTCTGGGTGTGATCTCCATGCAGGGCAATTGTGCTAGTGAGGAGCAAGTCTGGGAAATCCTGAATGTGATGGGGCTATATAAGGGGAGGAAGCACCTCATTTTGGGGAGCCTAAGAAGCTCATTACCAAAGATTCAGAGCAGGAGAAGTGCCTAGAGCACCGCCAGGTGTTCTATGTGACCCTCCATGCTGTGAGTTCCTGTGGGCTCTAGAGCCCACGCTGAAACCACCAAGATGAAAGTGCTAGAGTTTATGGCTAAGATCCGTGATATGGTCCCCACTGCCTTCCCATCCTTGTATGAGGCGGCTTTGAGAGACGAGGAAGAGAGAGCTGAAGCTAGAGCTTCAGCCAAGGCTCGTATTGCTGCCCGGGCCAGGGCCCGCTCCAGTGCCTTAGCCAGCAGTTCCTCCCGCTCCAAGAGAGTCTGAGGCAGATTCCTTACTTTGTTGTTAAAAAGAAGTTCACGTTCTAAGTAGTAGAAGGTTGGGGCGGGGCTGCAGACAATACTGTGCGTAACATATTTGTGTTTTTGTGTTCTATGCAGTATCTTGGAAAATTTTTAAAAATTGCTCCTTTTAATAGAAGATTTAAGTAGCTTTGTAATCCAGACTTCTGAGTGATATTGCTCAAACACCGATGCTATGGGTGAGATCTAAGAGTTTTATTGTTTGTATAACTGGAAAAGTTCCACCTTACTTAGTAATTTGGAATAAGATAACATGGCAATGGATGAGGCATTACTTTGGAAATGTGAAAAACTCAGCATTGTAATAGTTGTGGTCAAGAAATGCATAAATAAAAGATAAAAATTCTTGGTTTCCAAAAAAAAAAAAGAATGAAAAAATGGCATTTCTAGCAACATGATGGAAAAAGAGTTATGACTAACCTAGACAGCATATTAAAAAGCAGAGACATTATTTTGCCAACAAAGGTCCGTTTAGTCAAGCTATGGTTTTTCCAGTAGTCATGTATGGATATGAAAGTTGGACTATAAGGAAAGCTGAGTGCCAAAGAATTGATGCTTTTGAACTGTGGTGTTGGGGAAGACTCTTGAGAGTCCCTTGGACTGCAAGGAGATCCAACCAGTCTATCCTAAAGGAGATCAGTCCTGAATATTCACTGGAAGGACTGAAGCTGAAACTCCAATACTTTGGCCACTTGATGTGAAGATCTGACTCATTGGAAAAGACCCTGATGCTGGGAAAGACTGAAGGCGGGAAGAGAAGGGGATGATAGAGGATGAGATGGTTGGATGGCATCACCAACTCGACGGACATGAGTTTGAGTAAGCTCTAGGTGCTGGTGATGGAGGGAAGCCTGAAGTGCTGCAGTCCATGGGATTGCAAAGAGTCAGACATGACTGAGCAACTGAACTGAACTGATGGACCTAGAGATTATCATAGAAATCAAAATAAGTCAAAGATAAATATCATATGATAATCTAAAAAAATGACACAAATGAACTTATTTATGAAAACAGATTCACAGACTTAGAAAACAAAAAAACGTATGGTTACAAGGAGGGAAAGGTGGGGGGAGGAATAAATTAGGAGTTTAGGATTAACATATATACTATTATATATAAAATATATAATAACAAGGATCTACAGTATAGCAGATACCACAGCACAGAGAACTCTACTCAATACTGTGTAATAACCTATATGGGAAAATAATCTGCAAAATAAGGGATATAGGTATATATATAACTGAATCAAAAAGATAGGACACTGAACCCCCCAGGTTGGTAGATGGCCAATAGGCCAATATGCTACTGGGGAAGAGCAGAGAAACAGCTCCAGAAGGAATGAAGAGGCTGAGCCAAAGCAGAAACAACGCCCACTTGTGGATGTGTGATGGTGAAAGTCAAGTCCGACGCTCTAAAGAACAATATTGCATTGGAACCTGGAATCTTAGTTCCATGAATCAAGGCAAATTGGAAGTGGTGAAACCGAAGATGCCAAGACTGAACATTGACATTTTAGGAATCAGCGAACTAAAGTGGACTGGAATGGTGAATTTAACTCAGATGACCATTATATCTACTACTGTGGGCAAGAATCCCTTAGAAGAAATGGAGTAGCCCTCATAATCAACAAGGAGAGTCCGAAATGCAGTACATGGGTGTAATCAAAAACAACAGAATGACCTCGGTTTGTTTCCAAGGCAAACCATTTAACATCACAGTAATCCAAGTCTATGCCCCAACCACTAATGCCAAAGCAGCTGAAGTTTAACAGTTCTGTGAAGACCTACAAGACCTTCTAGAACTAACACCAAAAAAGATGTCCTTTTCATCATAAGGGGCTGGAATGCAAAAGTAGGAAGTCAAGAGATACCTGGAGAAACAGGCAAGTTTGGCCTTGGACTACAGAATGAAGCAGGGCAAAGGCTAATAGAGTTCTGCCAAGAGAATGCACTGATCATAGCAAACACCCTCTTCCACCAACACAAGAGAAGACTCTACACATGGACATCACCAGATGGTTAATACTGAAATCAGATTGATTATGTTCTTTGCAGCTGAAGATGGAGAAGCTCTATGCAGTCAGCCAAAAGACGACTCGGGAGCTATCTGTGGCTCAGATCATGAGTTCCTTATTGCAAAATTCAGACCTAAATTGAAGCAAGTAGGGAAAATCACTAGGTTATTCAGGCATGACCTAAATGAAATCCCTTATAATTATACAGTGGAAGTGACAAATAGATTCAAGGGACTAGATCTGATAGAGTGCCTGAAGACTATAACCAAAGCGATCTACACATTCAATGCAATCCCTATCAAAATTCCAATGGCATTTTTCACAGAAGTAGAACAAGCAATCCCATAACTTGTATGAAACCACAAAAGCCTTCAAAGAACCAAAGGATCTTAAACTTATCTGGAGGCATCATACTCTGATTTAAAACTATAATAATCAAAACAGTAATAGTACTGCCATAAATACAGACGCATAGATCAATGGAACTTAACAGCCCAGAAACAAACCCACATATTTATGGTCTATTTATGACAAAGCCAAGAACATGCAATAGTGAGAGTATCTTCAATAAATGGTAAGGGGAAAACTGGACAGCCACACACACACAAATGGAACATTATCTTATACCACACACAAAACTTAACTCAAAGTGGATTAAAGACTGAAATGCAAGACCCGAAATCATAAAACTCCTAGAAGGGTGATCTCCATAAGCAAAGGCAACAAAAGCAAAAATAAACATGTTGAACTACATCAAACTAAAAGCTTCTGCACAGCAAAGGAAGCCATCAACAAAATGAAAAGGTAAACTACCAGTGTCAGAAAACATTTGCAGATATTTCTGATAAGGGGTTAATATCCAAAATATACTAAGAACTCATTGAACTCGTCAGCAAAAATAATGAAATAATCTAGAAAATGACATTTTTTTCAAAGAAGACATACAGATGGCCAACAGGTACATGGAAGGATGTGCCAACAGGTACATGGAAGGATGTTCAACATCACCGATCAGGGAAATGCAAATCAAAGACACAATCAGATAACCACTCACATCTGTTAGAATGGCTATTATCAAAAGTACAAGAAATAAAAAAATGTTGGCAAGGATGTGGAGAAAATGGAACCCTTGTGCACTGTGGATGAAAATGTAAATGGATGCAGCCACTATAGAAAACAGTATAAAGTTTCCCGAAAAAATAAAAAATAGAACTACCATGTGATCCAGCAGTCCCACTTCTGTGTCTTTGTCCAGAGAAAACAAGAAACACTAGCTCAAAAATATACAAGCACCCCCGTGTTCACTGCAGCATTATTTACAAGAGCCAAGTTATGCAGACAAGTGTCCACTGATGGGTGAATGGATAAAGAAATGGCAGTATGTGTACACAGTATTAACCAGCCTTATAAAAAGATATAAATAACTAAAAAGATTTAAATCTTGTAATTTGCAGCAAGATAGATGGACCTTGAGGGCATTAAGCTAAGTGAAATAAGTCAGAGAAATCAAACCATACAATTTCACTTACGTGGAGAATCTAAAAAATAATAATAAAAACATGACCTCATATAGAGAATAAACTGCTAATTGCAAGAGATGGAGACAGAGGGTGGAGAGGTGGCGAAAGGGGTAAAGCCAAAAGGTCCAAACTCCCAGCTATAAGTCATGGGGATATGATGTACACACAGCATGGTGACTATAATTAATAACACTGCTTTGTATATCTGACAAGTTGTTAAATCTTAAAATTTTTCATCACAAGAAAAGTTTGTAACTATGTATGAAAGTGAAGTCACTCAGTCGTGTCCGACTCTCTGCGACCCCATGGACGTAGCCTACCAGAGATCTCCATCCATGGGATTTTCCAGGTAATACTACTGGAGTGGGGTGCCATTCCCTTCTCCAGGGGGGTCTTCCCCTCCCAGGGATCGAACCTGGGTCTCCCGCATTGCAGGCAGATGCTTTACCCTCTGAGCCACCAGGGAACTATGTATGGTGACCTGTTAACTAGACTTTTTGTGGTGCTCATTTTGTGATGTATACAAATAATCCATCATTGATGTTGTACACCTGAAACTAATGTTGTGTGTCAATTACACCTCAGTTTAAAAATATTTTTTAAAGGAAACAAATAAGTATCACATTCTGTTTGGGAGCCATTGCTTTCAAGCGCCCTTCTTAAGTGAAGTATCTTATGCAATGGGGAGGTTCCCCATAATAGCCACCGTAATTCTAGGTTGTCTCAGTGAGATGTTGCCCATTTGTGTAAGTATTTACAGCCTCTGGGGCCACAGTTCTCAGATACCCATCAGGCAGGTGTGCTGGGAGGTGGTGAGCTCAGTTCTCCGAGACTGAGGACTCCACTTCTTTAGCTACACCTTGGGTCTCTCAAAGCCAACCGTGTGTTGTTTTACAGCGCACCTTGTTAGTTACATGGAAAATTTCTTGAGCCTGGCAGGTGGCAGGTGTCAATCCAGCCCATTCGTGACCAGCTTAGCATAGCTCAGGTGTCTTAGGTGGCCGGAGCTCTACCAGCTCTGCCCGCCAACTTTGCAGTGCTGGCTTCGCAGTTTCCACTAGTGACAGATCTGTTGTTTTTTTTCTGAGAAGATTTCTCTTACAGTGGTGGACACTGTAATGGATTTAAATATTTTTAACTGTGCCTACCTACTCCAGCTTGTACCGGCTGGCGAAAACCACCAGATACTTCTGGTCTCCACTTACTTCCGCAAGTTCCAGAGCAGTTTACACTGTGGACTCACCTTGAGGCTTCGCGAGTCTCCTCACACTTTGCCATCTTGCTTCCTTTAGGTTGACAGGTCTCTATTATTATTCCTTGTTGCAATGATCCCAATTCAACCAGAGTTAGTGTTTCTGGCTGTCTTTTTTTTTCTTTTAATTGCTGTGTGATTTTATTACTCTAAAGATACAGTAAAAAACAAAAACTAGCCAGAATACATCAAACGATAGCACACGTCAACCCAAGACAGGCCAGTCTGCACCCCATCCTTCCGAGTTACGGGCACTATTACTGATGGCGAAGGCCAGCATGCTGGCTGTGGGAGGAGAGGGGTGAGAAGGGGGACACCACCCCGCCTGGGCGTGTGCGTGCATTAGCACGCCTGCACCTGTGGGCACCTGTGGGCAGGAGGGGAGGGGTGCAGCTCCGAGTGTGGCCTCTGCTCACAGGCTCAACCCAAGAGAAAGGAGTCACCCCCCACCGAGTGCCCCACTCAGCTGAGCCTCAGGCTGGGCCGCGGCCACCCCAGAACCGTCCTCCCCAGGGCAGCTCCTCGGGCAGCCAGACCCTCTCTGCCCACCAGGGACGTGTCTGTGCCCGGGACCTGCAGACCCCCCACCTGGCTCGAGGTCTTGCTGGGCAGCTCTTCCCAGTGGGGCACCCAGACTGAGCGTCCCTTCTGCCTTTGTTACCCAGAAAGTTTATCTTTAAAAAAAAACAAGGTCATCTCAGATGGGACCCACAAGGTCCCCCCTCAGGCGCCCCAGAAAGAACCAATCACAGAGCGAGGCAAGGGGCCAGGACCTGGCAGGGCCTCCCCGAAGCGCTTACCTTGCAGAGGAGGTTGGCTGCAAGGTCCCAACGCTGTCGCCCACGAGACCTGGAGCTTCTCATGCTCCAATTGTCCTCCAGGAAGGATCCAGACAAACCTGAAGAGCTCAGAAGGCAAACTAAGAGCATCCTGGCGAGTGGCAAAGAGGCAGTGAAATCCAAGGGCTTCCGGGCTCCCTTCGCCACAGTTGGGAGCCCCCGGCATCTCCAGCAGCTGTCTGCAGGACCTATGTTGTGGTTCAGTCGCCCCGTTGTCTCTGACTCTGCCACCCCACAGACTGAAGCAAGTCAGGCCTCCCTGTCCCTCACCATATACCCTGGAGTTTGCCCAGGTTCATGTTCTTTGCATCATGGGTGCAGTAGAGCCATCTCATCCTCTGATGCCCCCTTCTCCTTCTGCCCTCGATCTTTCCCAGCATCAGGGTCTTTTCCAGTGAGTTGTCAGGACCCATGTCCTCACCAAAACTGTCAAATGATAAAAACTCAAGCAATTTAGTAAGGATTTTGGAGTCCTTTGGTCAAGGGAAAACCACGCACGGACTCAGGAGGCGCAGGAGCTTCGTCAGCCTTAGAGGCTATGTGGGAACAGCCTGATTGGTCAGGGGGCTTCACTAGGAGGCGAGCAGGTCCCGCGCTCTAGGGCCAGGTAAACGAGCCACAGCTGAGCTGGAGTGTAGCCTAGCGTGCTCAGAGTATGTCCATTCCCTGACAGGTGACTAGTTACTTTTAACAAGGCTAACTGGTATGAACAGGCCTTTGATGAGCTTCCTAAATTACCCCAAAGCAGGTGTAGAAACTGAAGTCCTTACCAGCTGCATTTTATATACAGAGAGAACTAGCCTGAGAAGTGGTTCTCACCTCTGGAACTGTAAACATTTTTTTGGCTTCTCTTACAGTTTACTAGATTCTTCGGACCCTAAGGAGGTCCCAGTCTCACGCCCACAGACACTGATTTACTTAGTTGCTTGTCAGAACTTCCCAGCAGGGTTTCCTTTTTCCTTTTGTAATTTTTGTTTCTAGTTGTTAAAGCTCCACAGGTGATTGTAATGTGCTCCTGATTCACTGGTATAGATGCAGGGGAGGCCAGTGGAATCTAAAAACATACTCAAAATCCATATAATTCTTAAAATATAAAACATGGATAATTCGAGTGTGATATTTGTGAATCTGTGACTATGGAGGAGAATGAATAGAAAATGAATTTTCCTTCAGCAAAAGATGATGGTGTCGGCCTTTGTAGCTCAGAACCTCTTAGTCCTGTTAATAAAGCCACAACCACGAGGACCACCAAGTATGGTGGTAGAGGATACGCCCTGACCGAGGGTCCTGGGTGGGTGGGAGCTGGGCCTCTGGGCCTCTGCCCCAGCCCTGACGTGGCCGCCATATTGAAACCCTCACAGACGCCAACATGTCCTAAGTGTCCCCCACTGTGAGGCCCGAGTCACGAAGCTGCCCACTTCTCCCTCGTCCAAATTAGGGTGCTGCTAAGGACAAAGAGGAATTTAAAATAAGACGCTTAATTCTCTCTGCTGAAAAGAAGGCAAGAGATTTTCCTTTAGGTCTGAGTATTTACCTTAGAAAACTTGTATTTTCTCACACTCTTTGAAATGTATTTTTAAGAAACTAAATAAGCCTTAGTTTTGCCCCCTAGCAGTGTTCTTCTCAAGGCCCTGGGAGCCATGTCTTTGACATGTAACTGTCAGGACAGGGCACCCCGTCCTCCAGTTTCTGTGGGAGAGGAGGAGACACACTTCAGTGCCCCAAACTGCTCAAGTCTTCCTGTCACACAGACATGTCTGCCCCTCTCACCCCTCAGAAAGTCAACTAGCTAACGGAGGCGGTCACCCCAATCACCAGGTAAATGTAGCAAGAACTGCATGTGACAAATGGTGCTGTCAAGTTCTCTGAGGACCACTTACTGTTTATCTGGAGAACATGTATATAATGACTGTACCTGTTTGGCCACACAAAAAGGTGAAATTTCTTTGTTTTTGCGACCTTAGCCAAATGCCTGTGATGGAGCAGCATATTCTAATTTAATCCTCACTCAATAGTGTTTTCTTTCTCTACTACCTTTTTGGAGATGTCTGAATTGAAAGAAGTTTTTTCAAACTGTATTTCCCCAACAGCACCTTCATTCTTTAAAGTTATGGTCTTAAAAAAATAAATAAATAAAGTTATGGTCTTTTTAACTTGCACCTCTCCTGTCCACAAGGAGAAGTACTGAAGGTTAGGTATTTTTGTTAAACTTGCTCCCTTCCACAACAGGTGAAACACAGAAGTCAGAGTAATTCCAAATAGCGGTGATGTCACTAGAAGTTGAGGCTATGATTGTAGCCACTGTTTGTAACTGAGTAATTACTTCATGCCAGTCTGTCATGTTGAGTGAGAAATAATGGTTCATGATTCCCACTTCTTGAACAAAAAAAAGAGAGTTTGCTTTTTAATTTTATACACACAGTTAGAAATTAAAAATTTTAATAACCCAATGTGTTCATCTTTCCCTTTGTGACATCCTTCATTACTTTTCAATTAAAAGAAATTTACCAAAATAATACCTATACACATTTTTTTAAAAGTCCAAGTAATTCTAAATAGTTGTAATGAAAAACAGCAGTTCTTCGCTTTATCCTTGTGTCTCCACAACTGTATCAGGATTTGAAGAGAGAAACAGAGCCACTTGGAAAGGTAAGAATCTATTACAGAAATATCACCTTACACAATGATTGGAGCCCACTGAACAGCCTGTGGAAGGCTTTTGCTTCTATGAATGGGCTGGGGTCGAAGTCGCCAGGGTACGCAGTCTGGAGGGAAGATGCTCATGAAAGGGGAGCAAGGACAAACTGGAACCTGCATTAGCCTCTCAGCCACTTGGAGATGAGGCTGGGAGCACAGTCTGTGGGCCCCCTCAGTGCAGGCCTTCATTATAGGAGAAAAGACACAGATCTACACCGTGAGTAACAGCAGCCACTGGTGTTTGCTAAGGAGGCAAATGAAAATTCAATCTTAGTTCTAAAAGATATTACACAAGTATCCACCAAATTATGAACAAATGGTCAGTTTATACACTGGTTTTAAAATATGTCATTTAATAAGTACCTTACTTTGAATTCATTTTATTGATCAGTCATTCTTTGAGTATCCTAATATCTATTACATATTGATGACAAATCTGTCACTCCAAATTATAAGTAGTACAACACTAGTGTCTTCTACTTACACCATTTTTGGGTGGAAAACCCTTATTTACATGAAACAAATGAATGAAATAAATTCAAAGTAAATATATTGGGAAAAATACATTTTAATCCACAGCTCTGAATACTAGCATTTAGTTATTGACAATGGTATTTACAATCAATTTTACAACTTTTGATAAGAGAGATTAACTATAACATAGGGCTATGTATCTACAATATACAAATCGTAACTTTCTTCCAACTAATAAACCATAACTGTGTATAAAAATGGTAACAGTTAAAACTGCTACAATTCAAAATCATTATAATTAAATTAGATTCTGATAAATTTTCTTGGGGTTGTGAAATAATGGTCAGCTCAGGAGAGGAGGCAAGTACGTGTTAAGCCCCACTTCCTCCCACTTTGAAACTGTTGCTCCCTGACGCAGCTGACCTGCCCTTCAAGTAAAATCTGTCCCTGAATTCTGACTAGAATTCCTGTGCCTGGCCTTCTAAATCTCAAACACTCTTTTAGGCCTGTTATGATGAATCCACAGCAGATGGCTTTAACTTGGAGTAGACTTTTTTTAAGATATCAATGCTCAGTACAGTTCAGTTGTTCAGTTGTGTCCGACTCTTTGCGACCCCAGGACTGCAGCACACCAGGCCTCCCTGTCCATCACCAACTCCCAAGTTTACTCAAACACATGTCCCTTGACTCGGTGATGCCTCTGCATCCTCTGTCGTCCCCTTCTCCTCCCTCCCTCAGTCTTTCCCAGCATCTGGGTCTTTTCAAATGAGTCAGTTCTTTGCATCAGGTGGCCAAAGAATTGGAGTTTCAGCCTCAGTCCTTCCAGTGAATATTCAGGACTGATTTCCTTTAGGATGGATTGGTTGGATCTCCTTGCAGTCCAAGGGACTCTCAAGAGTCTTCTCCAACACCACAGTTCAAAAGCATCCATTCTTCGGCGCTCAGCTTTCTTTATAGTCCAACTCTCACATTCATACATGACTACTGGAAAAACCATAGCCTTGACTAGACGGACCTTTATTGGCAAAGTAATGTCTCTGTTTTTTAATATGCTGTCTAGGTTGGTCGTAACTCTTTTTCCAAGGAGCAAGCATCTTTTAATTTCATGGCTGCAGTCACCATCTGCAGTGATTTTGGAGCCCCCAAAAATAAAGTCTCTCACTGTTTCCCCATCTATTTCCCATGAAGTGATGGGACCAGATGCCATGATCTTAGTTTTCTGAATGTTGAGTTTTAAGCCAACTTTTTCACTCTCCTCTCTCACTTTCATCAAGAGGCTCTTTAGTTCTTCACTTTCTGCCATAAGGGTGGTGTCATCTGCATATCTGAGATTATTGATATTTCTCCCGGCAATCTTGATTTCAGCTTGTGCTTCTTCCAGCCCAGCGTTTCTAATGATATACTCTGCATTTAAGTTAAATAAGCAGGGTGACAATATATAGCCTTGACGTACTCCTTTTCCTATTTGTAACCAGTCTAACTGTTTGTAACCAGTTCTAACTGTTGCTTCCTGACCTGCATACAGGTTTCTCAAGAGGCAGGTCATGGTGGTCTGGTATTCCCATCTCTTTCAGAATTTTCCAGTTTATTGTGATCCACACAGTCAAAGGCTTTGGCATAGTCAATAAAGCAGAAATAGATGTTTCTCTGGAACTCTGTTGCTTTTCTGATGATCCAACAGATATTGGCAATTTGATTCCTGGTTCCTCTGCCTTTTCTAAATCCAGCTTGAACATCTGGAAGTTCACAGTTCACATACTGTTGAAGCTAGGCTTGGAGAATTTTGAGCATTACTTTGCTAGTGTGTGAGATGAGTGCAATTGTGCGGTAGTTTGAGCATTATTTGGCATACCTTTTCCTTAGGACTGGAATGAAAGTTGACCTTTTCCAGTCCTGTGGCCACTGCTGAGTTCTCCAAATTTGCTGGTCATGGTGGAGGGTTCTGAAAAAACGTGGTCTACTGGAGAAGGGAATGGCAAACCACTTCAGTATTCTTGCCTTGAGAACCTCATGAACAGTATGAAAAGGCAAAAAGATAGGACACTGAAAGATGAACTCCCCAGGTCAGTAGGTGCCCAGTATGCTACTGGAGATCAGTGGAGAAATAACTCCAGAGAGAATGAAGAGATGGAGCCAAAGCAAAAACAACACCCAGTTGTGGATGTGACTGGTGATGGAAGCAAGGTCCGATGCTGTAAAGAGCAATATTGCCTAGGAACCTGGAATGTTAGGTCCATGAATCAAGGCAAATTGGAAGTGGTCAAACAGGAGATGGCAAGAGTGAACATCGACATTTTAGGGATGTCAGTGAACTAAAATGCCTGGATATGGTTAATTTAACTCAGATGACCTTTTTTTTTTTTTTTTTTTTAGATGACCATTATAATCTACTATTGTGGGCAAGAATCCCTTAGAAGAAATGGAGTAACATCAAGGTCAACAAGAGTCCAAAATGCAGTACTTGGATCCAATCTCAAAAAAGAATGATCTCTGTTCATTTCCAAGGCAAACCATTCAATATCACAGTAATCCAAATCTATGCCCCAACCAATAATGCTGAAGAAGCTGAAGTTGAACAATTCTTTGAAGACCTACAAGACCTAGAACTAACATCCCAAAAAGACGTCCAAAAAGACTATAGGGGACTGGAATGCAAAAGTAGGAAGTCAAGAAATACCTGAAGTAACAGGCAAATTTGGCCCTGGAGTACAGAATGAAGCAGGGCAAAGGCTAATAGAGTTTTGCCAAGAGAGTGCAATGGTCACAGGAAACACCCTCTTCCAACAATACAAGAGAAGATGCTACACATGGACATCACCAGATGGCCAACACCAAAATCAGTCTGATTATATTGTTTGCAGCCAAAGATGGAGAAGCTCTATACAGTCGGCAAAAACAAGACTGGGACCTGACCATGGCTCAGATCATGAACTCCGTATTGCCAAATTCAGACTTAAATTGAAGAAAGTAGGGAAAACCACTAGACCATTCAGGTATGACCTAAATCAAATCCCTTATGATTATACAATGAAAGTGACAAATAGATTCAAGGGATTAGATCTGCTAGACAGAGTGCCTGAAGAACTATGGACAGAGGTTTGTGACACTGTACATGAGACAGGGATCAAGACCATCCCCACGAGAAAGAAATGCAAAAACGCATAATGTCTGCCTGAGGAGACCTTACAAATAGCTGTGAAAAAAAGAGAAGCAAAAGGCAAAGGAGAAAAGGAAAGATATTCCCATTTGAATGCAGAGTTCCTAAGAATAGCAAGGAGAGCTAAGAAAGCCTTCCTCAGTATCAATGCAAAGAAATAGAGGAAAACAACATAACGGGAAAGACTAGACATCTCTTCAAGAAAATTAGAGATACCAAGGGAAATTTTCATGCAAAGATGGGCACAATAAAGGACAGAAATGGTATGGACCTAACAAGCAGAAGACATTAAGAAGAGGTTGAAAGAATACACAGAACTACACAAAAGAGATCTTAAATGAGCCAGATAACCACGATGGTGAGATCACTCACCTAGAGCCAGACATCCTGGAATGTGAAGTCAAATGGGCCTTAGAAAGCATCACTATGAACAAACCTAGTGGAGGTGATGGAATTCCAGTTGAGATATTTCAAATCCTGAAAGATATCATTGCTAATGACCTATTAATCATTTTTATGGCTGTCCAATGTTAGACCTAGGTGCGGTCAAGAACCTACTGCTCTGGGGTGCCTACAGAGCATATTTCCTGTATGTTCAGAGAAGGTGACTGTCCACACTGTAAGCCTAACCTTTTGATGAAGCCTCGTTCCGACTGAGAAGGCAGGTCAGAGCAGTGAAGAGCAGCTCTATTAAAATCAACTAAATGATTATGAATTTCTCTCTACTACAGAAGAATTAAAGTTTTAAAATGCCTGGGCTAATAAAAATCATCCACCAATCATTTTCCTTAATAAAGCAGTCAACAGTCTTAATTTATTTTCTAGATAATAAAATAAAGCTTTTTTAAGAGATGCTGTGAGAGAGATTGTTGATCACAGCTATATTTTACTTGATTTAGCCCTTGGTTAGAAATTTATATCTTAATTAATATTTTATTCTTATAGAAAAATACAATCCATTTTATGAGTTTCTAGAAATAAATTAAGGAGAAAAATAGACACTACCTGTTCCTAATAGTCTCCCTGGAAATGACAGTATTTGCCTGGGAGGATATACACACTTAATGTGTGTGTAATACTTCATTTCAAAATATATTTAATTCTTTTCTATCTCTTTTAATTTTCTAAGTGACTACTAATAAACAAGCTAGTGATTACTTTAGTCATTTTTCCATCTAAGAATTTCATTAAAGAAACATGTGGCATGTCTTACAGTGGTACAAATGCAAGGGAATTGGAAATCCAGGTTTACTTTTTAAACTATAAATGGTTGGCAACTGTTTCCTTAATAGTTATTGCAGGAGTAGGTCCAACATGAGTCCATATATAGCCCTTCTCTGGTCTGGTGGGAACTGTGGGAAATGGTGATGAACGTGACTTGAAATATTCAGAAGGTGCATGACAGACAAATTCCAAGTATTCCATCTTCCTTGGAAGATCCTCCTCTGGTCCTGGAAGGGAGCCACCATTTACATTTTTGAAGATATATATCATTTTCATAAAAATTAAAATTCCTAAACACTATGAGAAACTGGTCTGGTGCTAATGTGACATTACTCCTTGAAATATATATTATTTTGAAGTTACTTCCTATCATTTTTTTCTGCTTTAACTGCTTAAGGAAGATAGCACTCTCCCCAAAATGTAACTCAATATAGAAAGGATTCCAAAAGTGATATTTAGCCTTAGATAATATCTACTATATGTCTACACTGATCTAAATACTTGCCAGATACATCAATGCTTTGAATCCTCACAGCAACCCTCTGAGTTAGGTACCATGATTATTCCCATTTTACATGAGGGAAAGCAGCAAGAGAGATGAAGGAACCTGCCCGAGATCACACAGCTTCTAAGTGGCTGTCCTGTGAACCCAGACAGTCTACTTCAGAGTCTGGGCTCTGAAACTTTATGATATGTGGTCTCCTTCAGAACCTGAGGAAGAAGGGGTGAGAGAGAAGGCCGAGAGGCGGTTCAGGCACATTACTGCCTCTGCTGACAATCCGACCTGATAGGACAGGTAAACGAAAGCTCACCCTTCTACGTACTTACAAGCAAAAGACTAAAACTGCTTGGCCATGTGTCAAAACTTGACACGCAGGTGAGAATAACAGTGATACATTATTTGTCCTTCCGTTCTCTCAGAAAAATACCTTCTGTGTTTTTTCTTAGAATGAAAAAGTAATGTATGCTCATTGCAGAAAGGTTGAAAAGTTTGGGGTAATTTTAAAACTCTAAACACTCTCAAAATTCTATTTATCAACAACTTCTTGTGAGTCTATGTCAAGAATCAATTCTTTGGTCAGCCTGGAAATCAATAAGTACAGTGGCTGCCATTTCAGCCACCACCACCAATGTAACAGGTTACAAAAGGTCCAAGATGACGTGTGTGATATATAGAGGAACATACGTTGATAGTTTGTAAGATGTTGAGACATAAACATGACAGTTCCTCTAGAAATTATTTTTGAGTAACTTTTTGTATGTTACCTAAATAATCTAGTTCTTGAGCAATAAATTCTTTATTTTAATAGAGTTTAACCCTGGGTCACCCAGAAAAATCTTATCCACACAGCTTTTTAGTAGGTGTATGCTGCCCCATAACTCAAAATAATTGATAGCCTCAAACCCCAGCTTTATAAAATTTCATATTTTCTCTAAAATCATCCTTTTTGTACTTATGCTTCTTTGTTATGGACTGAATTGTATGCCCCCAAATTCACATGCTGAAGTCCTAATCCCTAACGTGATAACATTTGGAGAGATGGCCTTTAGAGAGGTAATTAAGGTAAAATGAAGTTGTAAGGATGTGGCTCTCATCCAATAGAATTGGTGACCTTATAAGAAGAGGAAGAGATGCTAGGAGTGCACGCACACGGAGGAAAGTTCCTGCGAGGACACAACCGAAAAGCGGCTGTCCACAAGCCAGGAAGACAGCTCTCACCAGAAACCGACCCTGACAGCACCCTGACGCTGGACTTGCAGCCTCCAGAACTGTGAGACAGTAAATTTCTGTTGTTAGCCCACTCAGTTTATGGTATTTTGTCATGGCGGCACAAGCAGACGAATACACTTTCACATAATAATGGAAAATAAACCGGTTCAAGAGCCTGTCCGTCCCTGTCTAACTCACCCACGATGTAGGACGCAGGGTCGAACTGGTCCCTGGGGCTAGCCAGGGTGGGAATGAGCCACGTCAGCGCCGCACTCTTCTCACAGTACTGGTCCTGGATAAAACCTCTGATCTGAGCATAGTAGGGCTTTCCATCTTGTTCGTCAATTACAGAAACAACATCTCCAATCTGGTAATAGACTCCCTGGGAGAAACAGAAGATAAGCTCATATTTAAAATAACAGAACAACACTACAGGTGCGAATGGAAACTTCCTTAATATGAAAACAACAATTTTCCAAGTGGTCAAGAGAAGGTCTTTGAGATGATCTAATGCGCCGACATTTATATGGTCGTGACTGATGCCAATTCTAAAGCTGTTTCTTTTTTCTCTCTTTGGCTGTGCTGGGTCTCTGCTCCTGGGCATTCTTCACTGGGGCCTGTGGGCTTTCTCTAGCTGTGGTGCACAGGCTCTCTTGTTGCAGTCAAAGGGCTTCTTGTGGTGGTGTGTGGGCTGAGTAGCTGCAGCACATGGGCTCTCTAATTGTGGCTCACTGGCTTAGCTGCCCCTAGGTGTATGGGATCTTATTTCTCTGATCAGGGATCAACTCAAGTCCCTTGCACTGGAAGGCAGATTCTCAACCAATGAACTACCACGGAAGTCCCTAAAGTTGTTTCATTTTTGAATGAAAAAAATTTCACATACACATGGTGACTTGCAGCTGGAGAAAGCATTTGTTTATAAACGTAATTTTATACCACAGTAGTACGATCCCTACATTTTTCCGCCAGAGCCACTGCACTGGACAAAGTTAAGAGACTTGCTAAAAGCTACCTAAGGCAGCACTGCAGCTGAGGCTCCTGTATCAGCCGGAGTCCACCTCTGTTCAGTCTTGAAAAACAGCGCTTTTATCAAAACAACGTCACCTCTCTCTCCCTCACCATGGACTTCCAGGAGCAGCCAGTCCCCACCACTGCCCTTCTCCTTTCACTTCTTAAAGGCATGTGTGAACCTGTCTGCCTACTCCCATCTTTGTATCAGTCTCCATCCTCTATTTGTCCAAATTGCTCCTCTACCTTCTTAGCCTTCAATGTTGTCAGGTTGACTAGGACGGCTCGTTGCCCTGGCTCCACACCGCACATTTGTATTTTAAAAACAATTCCCATAATCTACATTAAAAAATACTTCAGATCCTCATATAATATTTCAATAGGCAACTTCCTCTCCCAACTCAGCTCTGGATGTTTTATGATAGCCATGTATGGGGAGAAAGAGCTTAGAAAGGAACAAAAAACACAATCACATCTTATACAGAGTAGCAAAGATCTTTAGACTAACCCATATTTTAGTACCACATTATGCCTTCCAGGTGGCTCAGGGGTAAAGAATCCACCTGCAATGCCGGAGACGAAGGTTCAGTCCCGGGTTGGCAAGACCCACTAGAGGAACAAATAGCAAACCACTCCAGTATTCTTGCCTCGGAAATCTCACGGGCAGAGGAGCGTGGCAGGTTACCGTCCATGGGGTCACAAGAGAGTTGGATAAGTGACTAAAAAACAAAAAAAACCCACAATAGATTCAAATCTTCCTTCAATAACTATGATGCTCACCTTGTAGAAGATTGATTCTGCAGTGATTATGGTGGAAACAGACTCAGGAGCTTTGATGGGCTATGAAAAAACAGAAGTAAAAATATTAGCACATTCATAGTGTGTGTGTGTGTGTAGTGTGTGTGTGTAGTGTATGTGTGTATGTGTGTGTGTGTGTATGTGTGTGTGTGTAGGCATTTTTCCAGACACATATGAGTTCTGTAATTTGAGAAATACTAAAGTTGTTTGGTGACAAGAACTGCAGTGTTAAAAAAAAAAAATCTTCTGAAGATTGTGGCAAAGCATGGTCTGAATATTTCTGCTGTTATTTCCGTTACCTTTAGCTTAAAAATTGCTGAGACTCAAAGGACAAGCTCCTGATTATGTGGCTGAGACCTAACAGAACCCTTCTCAGAGCTTTACTGCACATAACAATCTAGTTTAAAAAAGTATCTGTGGCTTTAATGGCCAGAGCATGACAGAGGTGGAAATAACAAACAAGTCTCCTCAAAGACATTTTCCATTTCAACTTAACTATAGCTATGATAATATCATCAGAACTAGTTTTCTAACTAGTCTGAACCAAGGCCAAAGGAAGCTTTCTTGGGAGTGGCTAGTAATTTGCCACCACTCAATCATCATCGAAATTCCTTCTTAAGCTGTAATACACACTTTTATGCCACAACACAGTAACTAGGCCTTCCCAAATATGTCTTGGTATCATCCTTGAAGAAAGCGGTTGCCAGAGAAATTAATATTAAAATACTTTCAGAAAACATATTCCACCATACTTAAGAGGAAAAAGGTGTTTAAGTGTGTACAACTATAATCAAGTATTCACATATTTTGTCTAGTCAATAATCACATTTTAGAAAACAAATTCATTAAAATCCTAAATAAATTAGAAGCAACTACTCTCAAGAAAAAGAATCCACAATCTGCACAAGAATATAATGCAAGGCCTCTCTGAGTTTTTTAAATGAATACATCCAACTTCAGAAAATGTCTTTACTGGTGAATGAAGCATTTCTGCTCTGAAAGCGAAGAGTATCATACTGAGGTTTAAAAAAAAACAACAAAAAACAGTATCTAATGCTTTGCCCATTGTGTCTGACCACTGTCTCTTATATTTACAAAACCAAAAATAAGCTTTTTCAGTTATTTCAACACAAATCTTTCAATGATCTATCTTCTTATAAAAGAAGAGATAAAGATTTAGTAAAACTTTTGATTCATATTCATCAAGTTGATCATTATAAATCAGTAAGAAACATTTTTCTGGGGCCATATAACAAGCAAATATGGAACTGAATGAATTCCAGTGTTATTATTTACTTAGAGCTTTATGGAAAAAAAAATACCATGCCCACACCAAGAACTGTAACTGCAGCTCATCCTTTGCACAGAGAACCCAATAAAATGTGCTCAAGATTAAGGTTTCTTTTAGAATCATGTTTTATGTTCCCCCGGGGGGGGGGGGGGAACTAAAACAAGGAAAAGAGGATATGGTTAACTTTATAAAACAATAAGCCTCCTAAAAGAGTTCCTTCCCTTTCTGAAAGCCTGGATCAGTCCCCAGAAGGCTACAGAAGGGCTGCCAAGAGCAGAGTCCAAGTTCAATGGTGAGAGATGAAGGCGGTGGTTGGTCACACTACACACAATGCCACAATTACAGTACAAGACACTGTCCACAATCATCTTACATTTTTTAATTTAAAAATATGTCTTCTCCCTTTCCCTTTAGTGGAAACTTTCTTTTCAGCAGCTGGAGCGGATTTGTATTTAGTGTTTCTGAGACGAGCGGACCTCCTGTGAATTTCCTGCTTACTCTGTTACGTAAACAAAGAACAAAAAAAAGAGAAATAAAAAGTGTAGAAAGTTTGCTGTCCTGATACCACCATCTTACAAGGATCCCAGAGTATGCACTTTAAACGAACATTTAAAAATTAAGAGTGCAACTGTTCTTTTCATGCTGGGTAATAATCAAACGAACCGGCTTAATTTAAAAACGGAGAGCCACAGGCAAACATCTCCAGACTCCAAAAAAGGTGTGAACTACTTGTAAAAGGGCAACGGGCAGCAAGAGGAGTCAGTCAGTCTATGCCAAGGTAAGAACCATTCATCGGTTGCGTTTATAACACAAAAGTCCTTAAAAACTCAACTCGCCTAAGCCAGAGAATGGGTGTGGTATGCCACCTCCTGCAATGGAATACTTATGTTACCATTGAAAATGACCTGATAATCTTAATAAAATGACATTATGACAAAGTAAACTTTATTAACAGGGAAAAGAGGTCCACTAGCCGTGACCCTGCAGGCATCTCTGTGTAAACGTAGGTACCCTGAGATGTCCGGCTGCTACCCAAAATATACACGGGAGGGCCTTCTGAGGGTTTTTCCTCTTCCTGCTTCTCTAGACTTCAAACGTCTCATAAGAAAAGGCGCTGAGAAGGGGCCACACCAACGACGGCCTTGTCGCGAACTGGAGGGGGCGGCCCGGCCCAGTCAGGGCGCGGCCGAGCTGGGAGGGCGCCGCGCCGCGCCGCGCCGGCCTCCGCCCGCGGGAGGGGCCGCAGGGGCTCACCTGCTTGCCGCCCCCGCCCCCGTTGCTCTGCGGAGGGGCGGCCGAGGTGCTGGCGAAGGTCGCGGCGCCGAAGCCGCCCCCGCCGCCGGCGCCGCCGCCGCCCCCTGCGCCGCCGGCCGCCCCCGGGCAGGAGCCGCCGCCGCCTGCGCCGCCCCGGCCTGTGCAGAGGTGGCAGAGGATCTCCCCCTGCGCACCCTTCTTCCACATGGAGGACGACGTGGTCTTGCAGACGCTGCAAGTGGGCTTCAGGCCCAGCGGCATGGTGGCCGGCTCGGGCGGCCCCCGCGGGCGCAGCGACACGGGAATGGCGACCGCCGGCCTCGGCGGCCCGCGGGCCGGCCCGCCACTCCCACAGACAGAAGAGCGGCGCGGGCGCGGCGCCGAGCTGCCCAAACTGGGACCGGGCCGCGGCCGCCGCCCCCTGGAGGCAGGAAGCCGGTTCCGCCCGCTCCGCAGCCAGCTCCAGGCTCCGGCAGCCAGAGGCGCCAGGAGGCGGGGCGGGGCGGGGCGGGACGGGGTGGGGCTTGGGAGGACAGCCTGGCCTCGGCCTTAGGGGCTTCCGGTGATGGGCGGGGCGGGGTGGGGCGGGGCCTGGGAGGACAGACCTGCCTCGGCCTTAGGTGGCTTCCGGTGATGGGCGGGGCGGGGCGGGGCCTGGGAAGACAGCCTTACCTCGGCCTTAGGAGGCTTCCGGTGGTGGGCGGGGCCGCACACTGGCCGCCAGCCTGGCCGGAAGTGCCTTGCCGGGAATTACTGGGGCTGCGGGCAGGTTCACCAGCTTTTCGGCCGTTGCTTATCTGGAATTTAGATTCACTTTAAGTGAATCTAAATTCCAGATAAGCAACTAACAACTTACTAACGCCAATGTACCCCATGCAATGTTCGTTGCTTATCTGAATTCAAATTTAACTGGGCAGCCTGTATTTTTAATTTTCCAAGTCCAGCACTCCTACTTAGGACCCCATTACACTCTTTAAAATTATAATTGACACCCCCAAATACTTTTGCTTATAAGGGACATTTGAGTATTAGGAGTTGGAACATATTTTAAAGCCCTGGAGACGACGTATACGTTCATTGGCCCTTGAGTGGCGGTGTCATCTTGAGTCCCATAGCCTCTGAGCATTAGTCCCGGGAGATAGTGATGGTTTGGCATTGTTGGGAGGCAGATTTGGCCCTGGGAACTTCCAGAAAGAGTCTTGGGTCCTCCCTGGACCGCACTTGGGAACAGCTGGCCTAGGACAAGGGCATCATGAGAATCCAGCCTTCTCAATTAATGCCGCTGGTCAGTACCAGCCTAGCCAGGGAAACGAGTCTCTACCCAGCCTCTCTCAGTGGAGCGGTGGTTGCCTACCTGTCTTCGTGATCCTGGGTTTCCTAGGCTTGAAGTTCTCTCACACATGTTGATGAATATGTTGGTGGAGGGGTGGGGGAGGAAGAAAAAAACTGTATTGACTGCCTTATCAAGTTGTGAAACTGCATTTAGGGCTTCTGCCAATTGTGATTTAAGATATTATCCCTATTTTCCTCTTAACTGATGATCAACAGAGGGACTGTGGTTTGGCCTGGATGCCCCGGTGGACACTGGTCTTGGAAGCACACCTGGACAGGGCTCTATAGCAGCCCTGCATTCTAAGTTGTGGCTCTGGTCCTCCTGGCTCTGAGTCTAGGGTTCCCCAATAGTACCACAAAAAATTAACTACTTTTCAGACTGTTATGGGCTGTAAGAGCAGTTGTGAAAGTGGCTGAGGAGAACAGGTACACAGTGTGGTCTCCTCACTGTAGAAGGATGCACTCTGTGAGAGGCATCTAGGTATTAAATTCTGTGCTCCCTAATTTATCTCTCCTGCTGATACACCTGTTTTCACACCTCCTCCTGGGAGATTACTGCCTCTCACTCACAGAAAACTTTGGCCCCTGGCTCACCAGCTTCCTCTCCAGAGACACCATCCTGGTTGGGGCCCACATCCACATGTATAACCGTTCAATGTCCTCTTTTCTCCATTCTTCCTCATTCCAACATCTCCATCTCCTGTCCTTGTAAGCTCCCATAGCTCCTGGTTACACCCTCTACCCTTCTGAGATCATCAGAAAGAACCACATTTTTTCCTTGATTTAAAAAAAAAAATTTTACAACCTTTTAAAATTAGGTGTAATATACATACTGTAAAGTATCCAATGCATCTATATACAGCTTATCACAAAGTCACCGCACTGGGCCAACCAAATCAAGAAATAGAACATTAGCCCCTCACATGCTCTTTATCCAGAGATCACCACTATACTGATTGCTAACACTGTAGATTTTGTGGCTTCCCTTTGTCAGGGTAAGGAAGGTCCCATCTATTCCTGTTTTCATCATGAATGTGTAGAATTTTATCCAACAGTTTTCTGTGTGAGATGATCATAATGCTCTTTCTCCTTTTTAAAAAATTACTTACTTTTCCTCTGTTGGGTCTTTGCTGCTGCACGTGGACTTTCTCTAGTTGTGGAGAGTGGGGGCCGCTCTCCAGTTGCAGTGCTTGGGCTCCTCATTGCCCAGTGGCTTCTCTTGTCACAGAGCGCAGGCTCTAGAATTCTCAGGCTTCAGTAGTTACAGCGTGTGGACTCAGCAGCTGGGGCTTGTGGGCTCTAGAGCTTGGGCTCAGTAGTCATGGTACATGGGCTTAGCTGCCTGTGGGATCTTCCTGGGCCAGGTATCAAACCCGAGTCACTGGTATTGGCAGGCAGATTTTTATCCACTTTACCACCAGGCAAGTCCTGCTTTTTCTTCCTTGTCTGTTAATAATGTGAATTCAGGTTTCTCAATGTTATATTAATATTGCCACTAATGGATTGAATCCAACTTGGTTATTGCGTACTGGTTCTTTTCACATATTGCTGGATTACTTTACTAATATTTTAAGATTTTTTGTATTTATGTTCATGAGTGGGGCTTATAATTTTCCTTTCTTGTAATATCTTTGTCAGGCTTTGGCATCAAGATCATGTCAGACAAAGAAAGGACTTTGGATTTTATTCTCAGTGAGATGGGAAACCATTCAAAGCTCTTCTATTAATATTTACTGATATGAAAAGATTTCAGATATAATGAAGAGGTGAAAAAGCAGTTTATAGAACAGTGCATAGAACATGATCACTGTATGTAAATTAAATATCTGTGTACCTGGTGTGTACCTTTTTTAGTTATTCAGCAAAAAAATTGTTGCTAATCGATACACAGAGATGGTGAGACAGGCTTATACTTTTCTTTTTGCACCTTTTTTTTTCTAACAGCTTTATTTATTTGTACAAAACAGTTCACCCTTTAAAATATACAATTCAGTGGTTTTTAATACATTCACAGATTTGTACAACTATCACCGCTATCTAATTTTAGAACATTTTCATCACTCCAGATAGAAACTATCCATTAAGTAACCATTAAGTAGTCAAAGGGTTAAGTCAAATCTCCCCCAACCACTAATCTACTTTCTTTCCCTATGAATTTGCCTGTTCTGGACATTTTGTATAAATGGAATTATACAATATGTAGCCTTTTGTTTGCACCTCTATCATTTGAAATATTTCTTACCACATTGCGTGTTACTTTTACTTTTAAAAAGAGGGAAAAGTATCAAAAGGAAAAGAAGGAAATTGGTGGTTTCTTGGTCCTAAAAATCCTCTGCCAGTTGGAGGTGGTAGGTCACAGCAGACAGTATCTAGTCAAGGACTGGCAAGCAGACCACCTCTCAGCATCTCAGTCCCTTGTCTGTAAATCGGGAAGGGTATCGCCCACCCCAGGGCTGCATCAAGATTTGATCAATTATCACACCTGGCACAAAGTTCTCAGTCAAAACATAGGGCTTCTCTTCCAAGCAGCAAAGCCATAGTGTCACAAAGCTCCCATGCAGATGTACTGGAGTGTTAACAGAATAGACCAGTGTGCTGCAAGGATAAATAGGACTATGTGACGGGTAGGGGGGAGGCGGGTGGGGTCAAGCTGGGAGGTGAGAGAAACGGGCGGGAGAGAAGGATTCAGGAAGACACTGTCAGTGGAGGCTCTGACCCAGTCCTGCTCCCTCATGGGCACCTCAGCAAGAGCCGGAGCCACCACTGGCCAGGCCAGGGCTCCCCGAGGTGCCACGGGAGATCTCAGATTGACAGGAGAGAGTCCTAGCTTGGACCCAGGGGAAAGAGATGATTTGGTGCCTATGGGGATGTCTGAGAATATTCTGCAGGTGCAGTGTGTCTGTGAGTATGTATGTTTGTGAGTGTGCAAGCTGTGAACACAAAAATGAACACCTCCCAAGGTCTTAACATTCACACTATGCGAAAGAAATAAAGCTGAGCTCCCCAGGGGATTATCATTGTCAACATGCAGTCTAATTTGCATGATTTAGGTGCTGCATGCTTCATTAATTAAAGCTCTTTTTAAAAAATGCATAAAATATATCCCACAAATATATTTTCAAAGAGATGCTGTTCACCACATCTTGTATCTTGGTTCTGTTTGGACGGCAGAGTTCCTTGTCCAACCACACCCTTGTCCTGCATACCTCAAGGGCACACAGCCACTGAGTCTCCTTTACCTGCCTGTCAAATGAGGATGACGAGAGAGCACACCTCATGGGTTAATGGGAGGATTCAGTGAGTTAGCACAAGTGAGGTGTTAACAGCTCTTCAACCTGGGCACTGCTTGATATAATGCCAATCCTAAGGCTAATAAGACAGGAGGAGGCATTCTTTTGACAAGGCTGGTCAAATGTATACCCCTCTCCCCCAACTACAATCTTGGAAAAAGTGTAATTAACTCAAGTTGCCTATTAACATTGACAAACTAGAGAAAGAAAGCGTGAGGACTGGGCAGGGTGAGCCCTATGGAAGTGCAGGAAGACAGAGAGGGCCAGGGCAGGTACTCCTGCTACCTCATCTCTGTCCTCAGGAGGGGCATCATGGCAGCCCTGTCTCCCACTGCAGCCACACCTTCTGTGCAAATAACCCAGAACTTACTTTCTGTTTCGTGTGTGTGGCCCCATGGTTCCCATGCCAATGCCTCCGTTCAGGGTGTTCTCCTTACCTGGAATATGTTCCCTCTCAAGGCGTCATAAGGACCCTATCCATCTTTCCAGAATCAGCTCAGGCATCACTTGGTCCAGGAAACCTCATGCCAGGAGTCGCAGCCCTCCCCCGCCCCTGCCAAAGCTCTTCCTTGCTGTGCCTTCTCCCTCCTTTTACCTTAGGGGACCCTCGTCTCCTCCGCTACACTAGGAGCACGTGGGGGAAAGGAAGTTTGCCGTTTTCCTCTTTGTGTTTCTTCTACCTCCCCACATCTTGCATTGTTTGTTCTTGTTGTTTAGTCACTGAGTCATGGGACTGCAGCCCACCAGGCTCCTCTGTCTGTGAGATTTCCCAGGCAAGAGTACTAGAGTGGGTTGCCATCTCCTCCTCCAGGGGGCCTTCCTGACCCAGGGATTGAGCCCAAGTCTCCTGCACTGGCAGGCGGGTTCTCTACCACCGGGCCAGCAGGGAAGCCTCAGTAGGTAGGCATCAGTTAGCAGTCTAATGCGTGTGGGTTAATAGATCAGTCAGCCTTTCCTCGGCTGAATGAACAGCGCCCGCCCCATTGCCCTCCTCACTGCCCCCACCTCATCACCTGACTTCTCACCGACCAGCCTGCATCGGGCCTCCCTGCCTGCCTCCTCCCTGGCCTGCAGCCTAAGCAGGCATTCCCCTGCACCACAGTGGGCACTCAAGTTGCCCATTAACGTCATCGCCCGCCATCCAGCACTGGCTGGATCACAAGAGTCTTCCTTATTGGAAATAACCATGCCGGACCCCTGGTGGAGCTTCCTAAGCGTCCTCCTCCTGTTTGGGAAATGGTGATGATGTGGTGCGGATTCCGTGTCCTCCGGTTGCCTCTGCTAAGGCCTCGGGACCCTCCTTGACATGGAATCGGCTTGGAGATGGCGGAACAGGCCTCCCTGAGACTCAGCGCCGAGGGCCTTGGCCGTGAGCGGCCACTAAGGGCCCAGCAGAGGGACCGGACTCAGACCCCCTCTCCCGGGCAGCGGGGTCCCGGCCCACCCCATCCTCCAACTGTCGCTCCCCTAACTGCCACTCAGAACTTCGCTTCTCAGTATCCCCGCCTGTGCCGACCTGTCCTTCGATGACTGCCAGCTTAGCAGCCAACACAGCTCTTTGAGGACTGGGTGAAAGCCACATTTTGTGATTCAGGTAGCCAACCGCTGTAGTTTTATAAGGCAGTCTCAGCTGTCTTTGACTCTTCTTCCTTTGGTTCTGGTCTCAAGAGCTCTTTGAATCTTGCTGCCTCTCCGCCTTCCGATTTTCGGGATGTCTAGGGAACAAAACCAACTTGATTGTTTGAACATCTTTTAACCCTTCTCAGCTCTATGTGAAGACTGTGTTCCTCAGAGGAGTCCGGATTTTATCAAAAAGGGAAATATTTTATTTACCCGAGGAAATGTAACTATCTTTTTAATATAAAAAGTTTTCATTATAAAAATTCATACAATTCAGCATATCCCTCAATTCTGCTGTGTTAGTGATAACCCATTCCTCTGATGTTGGATATTTAGCCTGTTTTAAATTTTTTGGAGTTAAAATGACTGATATAATGAACTTCCTTACACACGTATTGTTGCCTGTTTGTGTGGATATTTTTATGAGGGAAATTCCTAAAAATATAACTGTTGTGTCTAAAGTGGCACACATTTTGAATTGTGATTGATGTTGCCAAATCACTAACCCACAAAAGTCTGCACCACCTGCCAACTCCTGTGAAATTATGTTAGGGCTGATTTAGTCACTGGACACGGAAGATGCATTGCTGAGGGCCCACAATAGTTCTGGGGGTTATGAAAACTTAAAATTTCTTTTAAAATCAGGAGAAAAATGAATACAATAACAATATATAATATACAGTGAATCCAGCCTGGATATTATTTTTAATACTAATGAAACCCTTAAAATATACTCCTTCATAGTTTATTACGGAGGTAGGACACAGGAAGGCAAATATGTATAGGGCCCTTACCAGTCATAACGTGGCCCTGGCTTATCCATTTATCCACATCCTTGCAACTCTGAGAATCCTCTTTTTAGTTTTTGCCAGTCTTTTATGCTAAACAAACAAAAAAAGCACTTCACGATTGTATTTCTTTTCTTTGACTATTTGTGAGGTGTGGTCTCCTAAGTTAATTAACCATTTAAATTTCCTGTATGAATTTCCTGTATGAATGTATAAATTTCCTGTACTTATGTTCCTTTCTCATCTTTATATTGACTTGCTCATTTTTTCCATGTTAAAAAGTTCTTTTTACATTATAGTAAATATTGCAAATTTTATTTTCAGAATTTTTCATTTCAGATTTGTTGATATCTTTTTATGATGATATTTAAAGTGTTCCTCTACCCCAGATCTGTCAGGCATTTTTTTCATGGTATCATTCTCACAAAGGCTTATACAAACTTCATTGATATTTTCTTATTTGGCTATTAATATTTATTATTATAATCTTTCATTCATCTGCAATGAATTATTGTAAAAGATGTGAAATAGCTATTAAACTTTGTTTTCCAAGCATAGCTAATTGTTCTGATACCACAAGACAATGGAAATACCACCTTTACCAAATATTAAATTCTTACATATATGATTCTATTTCTTGAATCTCTTCCATCCTGTTGATCCATTTATCTGTTGCCCTGTGAACACTACACTTTTAATTATTTAACTTTATTATATTTTGATTCCATTTTCCCTCTTACCCAAAATCCTCTTTCAATTTTTGTCTTGATTATTCTCATACATTAACTCTTTCTGGTGAGCTTTAGAGTTATGTTTGCAAGTACTGAAAAAAATTTCAATAAGTTTTGTAAAATTTAGAGATTAATTTGAGAAGAAGGGATAATTGTATACAACAGAGTCTGCCTCCCCAGGGGCGTGGTATCTTGTTCACTTTCTTCAAATGCCAGTCCCACCTGGTCCATGGTTTGCCCAAGCCCTCCCCATCTCATTCATCTCCTCAGACATTTCCATGGTTCTTTGTGGGGCAGGGTGCCACTAGCAGGAGCCTGCCTGAGTCTGCATGTTCCCAAGAGGTGAATGGGGGCCTTTGGCTTTGCCATAAATGATCTGCTTGGTACTGGTTTTCTGAGAACTCTGTTCTGTTGAGAAGCGCTGTGGCAAAGCCCACCAGAGTCTCTTACTGGATTTCTGGTCTCCGCTTCCACATTTGCTTCCTCTGGTTGGCTCTCCACACTGCGCCTCCTGTAACCTTTCTAGTCAGATCCGCGGGGCCTCCTGCTGGAAAACCTTCAGCGATTTCCCCATTGTATCAATTACTTATTGCTGTGGTAACAAATTAGGACAAATGTAACACCTTAAAACAACACAAAAATTTGTTATCTTAGAGTGCTGGAAGTCAGAGGTCAGAAATAAGTTTCACTAGGTTAAAATCAAGATACATTCCTACAAATGTAAGAATACATTTCCTTACCCATTCCAACTCCTATGGGCCTCCTGCATGTCTTAGCTCATGGCCCCTTCCTCCATCTTCATAGACAGTCGCTGAATCCCTCTGACCTGTGCTGCTCTTATCACGTCTCCTTCCTGACTCTGACCCTCCTTTCTCTTTTTTTTTTTTTTTCTTTCCTCCTTTCTCTTTTAAGTATGGTGATAAGGACCCTTGTAAATCAACTGGGTCCACCCAGAGAGTCCCACCTCATACTCCTTGACTTAATCACGTCTGCAGTGTTTCTTTTGCCACATGAAGCAACAGGTTCACAGGTTCAGGGGTTAGGACGTGGACACCTGCGTGCGTGCGTGCCCAGTTGCTAAGTTGTACCTGACTCTTTGTGACCCTATGGACTATAGCCCACCAGGCCCCTCTGTCCATGGGATTTTCCAGGCAAGAACACTGGAGTGGGTTGCTTTGGGGGACCACTACTCAACCATGGCCTTCAGGATGAATTTGACTTGCCAGCCCCACAGCAACCTGCCCCCTCTGCTCTCCTGTTTCTAACCTCATGCTGCTTTCCTCTTCCAACTCCCAACTCCATCCACATGCACTTCTTTCAGTTTCTGGAACCTGCCTCTCTGCTTCCTCCAGTCCTGGTCCAGACAGACTCTTCTGCCTCGGAAAACCTTCCCCTACCTCTTACCTGTCTGACTCCTTCTCATCTCCTCAACTTGCCTTAAACCTCACTTTCTCTGGAGGCTTCTGACAGCTTCTTCTATTCCCTGCATCTTCTTCCACACTTTGTTACTCTCATAATATCCTCCATGTTTCTGGCCCTACTTCTATTGCCTTTTATATGATTGCTTATTTGATTATCTTCTCTCCCAAAATGTAAGCTCTTTAAGGGCAAAGGTGACAAGGGCAACTCAATATAAGAGGGAGTTTATTCACTCATTGCAGAATAAAGCTATAAACATATTACTCTCATAATAGAAATCAAGTTATTTTAATCTATTGTTCTCATATTAAAACTATTTTTCATCATTTATTCAACCAGTATGTGTGGAGCAATGACTTGGAAAGTACAGAGCCAAGGGAGTTAAAGAAAAAACATCATCTGATATCATGAAGTTGCTAAGGTTGTAGTGATACACTCAGAAGGACCTGACTAACAGTGTTCCCTCTCCAGGAAAATGGACTTGGAGGTCAGTGAACCCATAGACTTCAGCTCTGGAGATCATCAACATCTGGTTCGGAAAGCTTCAGATTCTTATCCTGGGGGCAAGACTTCTCGGTCCTACGGAACTGCACCTTCCACTGAGGGGCCACAACAAGCTCGTGGAAATCCACACTCAAAGGCTGGTAAGCGAGCAGATACCTACGTGGTGCAGATTTCACCAGAGACGACAACAGACGACGTCAGCCCAGACCCATTTTCAGAAGCAGCTGTCCGCAGAGGTAAGAATGAAGCAATGGCCTTTTTGCAAGAGAACAGCAGAAGTTTCCTTAAAATATTTCCACGGGATGGGTTGTGGGATTTAAATTTGCCTTTAGTTTTTCCAATGACGCTTTACCATGAAACATGACATATGTAAGAACAGACGGCTCCCCAAGTTTTCCAGGGCATTCATAAATTCATGATAGACATATTATGGTGAATAAATTGTGGTTTTCTTAAGAAATGTGAACTCGTCATTGAACACAGAATGTCTTAACTTAAACATGCAAAGTGATACCATGATACTGGTTTTAGTTTTAAAGAACACTAATTCAGAGCCCTACTTATTAATTCTATATCAGAAATACATTCAGCTGTAACAGAAGTCCAAAAAACTATGGCTTAAATAAATGAGAATTTTTTTCTTTCATGAAATATGAAGTTGGAAGTGAAGCAATTCAGGCAAATGCTGTAGGTCCTCAGAAAACAATATGCCACGCTTAGACTTTCTTCTAACTCTTCTAACTTCTAACTCAATGAAACTAAGCCATGCCATGTAGGGCCACCCAAGACAGACAGGTCATGGAGGAGAGTTCTGACAAAGTGCGGTCCACTGGAGAAGTGACTGGCAAACCACTTCAGTATTCTTGCCTTAAGAATCCCATGAACAATATGAAAAGGCAAAAAGATAGGACACTGAAAGAGGAACTCCAGGTTGGTAGGTGCCCAATATGCTACTGGAGATCAGTGGAGAAATAACTCCAGAAAGAATGAAGAGACGCAGCCAAAGCAAAAACAACACCCAGTTGTGTATGTGACTGGTGATAGAAGCAAGGTGTGATGCTGTAAAGAGCAATATTGCCTAGGAACCTGGAATGTTAGGTCCATGAATTAAGGCAAATTGGAAGTGGTCAGACAGGAGATGGCAAGACTGCATGTCGACATTTTAGGAATCAGCGAACTAAAATGGGCTGGAATGGGTGAATTTAACTCAGATGACCATTATATCTACTACTATGGGCAGGAATCCCTTAGAAGAAATGCAGAAGCCACCACAGTCAACAAAAGAGTCTGAAATGTAGAACTTGGATGCAATCCCAAAAACAACAGAATGATCTCTGTTCATTTCCAAGGCAAACCATTCAATACCACGGTAATTCAAGTCTATGCCCCAACCAGTAACGCTGAAGAAGCTGAAGTTGAATGGTTCTATGAAGACCTACAAAACCTTTTAGAACTAACACCCCAAAAAGATGTCCTTTTCATTATAGAGGCCTGGAATGCAAAAGTAGGAAGTCCAGAAACACCTGGAGTAACAGGCAAATTTGGCCCTGTAGTACAGAACAAAGCAGGGCAAAGGCTAATAGAGTTTTGCCAAGAGAACGCACTCATCATAGCAAACACCTTCTTCCAACAACACAAGAGAAGACTCTACACATGGACACCACCAGATGGTTGGCACTGAAATCAGTCTGATTATATTCTTTGCAGCCAAAGATGGAGAAGCTCTATACAGTCAGCAAAAACAAGACTGGGAGCTGACTGTGGCTCAGATCATGAACTCCTTACTGCCAAATTCAGACTTAACTTAAAGAAAGTAGGGAAAACCACTAGACCATTCAGGTATGACCTAGATCAAAACCCTTATGATTATACAGTGGAAGTGAGAAACAGATTTAAGGACTAGGTCAGATAGGCAGAGTGCCTGATGAACTATGGACAGAGGTTCATGCAATTGTACAGGAGACAGGGATCAAGACCATCCCCAAGAAAAAGAAATGCAAAAAAGCAAAATGTCTGTCTGAGGAGGCCTTACAAATAGCTGTGAAAAGAAGAGAAGCGAAAGGCAAAGGAGAAAAGGAAAGATATTCCCATTTGAATGCAGAGTTCCTAAGAATAGCAAGGAGAGATAAGAAAGCCTTCCTCAGTGATCAATGCAAAGAAATAGAGGAAAACAATAGAATGGGAAAAACTAGAGATCGCTTGAAGAAAATTAGAGATACCAAGGGAACATTTCATGCAAAGATGGGCTCAATAAAATACAGAAATGGTATGGACCTAACAGAAGCAGAAGATGCTAAGAAGAGGTGGCAAGAATACACAGAAGACTGCACAAAAAAGATCTTCATGACCCAGATAATCACAATGGTGTGATCACTCACCTAGAGCCAGACATCCTGGAATGTGAAGTCAAGTGGGCCTTAGGAAGCATCACTATGAACAAAGCTAGTGGAGGTGATGGAATTCCAATTGAGCTATTTCAAATCCTGAAAGATGATGCTGTGAAAGTGCTGCACTCAATATGCCAGCAAATTTGGAAAACTCAGCAGTGGCCACAGGACTGGAAAAGGTCAACTTTCATTCCAATCCCTAAGAAAGGCAATCCCAAAGAATGCTCAAACTACTGCACAATTGCACTCATCTCACACACTAGCAAAGTTGCTCAAAATTTGCAAAGCCAGCAATACATGAACTGTGAACTTCCAGATGTTCAAGCTGGTTTTAGAAAGGCAGAGGAACCAGAGATCAAATTGCCAACATCTGCTGGATCATCAAAAAAGCAAGAGAGTTCTAGGAAAACATCTATTTCTGCTTTATTGACTACGCCAAAGCCTTTGACTGTGGGTCACAATAAACTGTGGAAGATTCTTCAAGAGATGGGAATACCACACCACCTGATCTGCCTCTTGAGCAATCTGTATGCAGGTCAGGAAGCAACAGTTAGAACTGGACATGGAACAACACACTGGTTCCAAATAGGAAAAGAAGTACATCAAGGCTGTATATTATCACCCTGCTTATTTAACTTATATGCAGAGTACATCATGAGAAACGCTGGACTGGATGAAGCACAAGCTGGAATCAAGATTGCTGGGAGAAATATCAATAAACTCAGATATGTAGATGACACCACCCTTATGGCAGAAAGTGAAGAATAACTAAAGAGCCTCTTGATGAAAGTGAAAGAGGAGAGTGAAAAAGTTGACTTAAAGCTCAACATTCAGAAAACTAAGATTATGGCATCTGGTCTCTTCACTTCATGGCAAATAGATGGGGAAACAGTGGAAACAGTGGTTGATTTTTTTTTTTTTTTTTTTGACTCCAAATCACTGCAGATGGTGATTGCAGCCATGAAATTAAAAGACACTTATGCCTTGGAAGGAAAGAATGACCTATCTAGACAGCATATTAAAAGCAGAGACATTACTTTGCCAACAAAGGTCTGTCCAGTAAAGGCTATGGTTTTTCCAGTAGTCATGTATGGCTGTGAGAGTTGGACTATAAAGAAAGCTGAGTGCCAAAGAATTGAACTTTTGAACTGTGGTGTTGGAGAAGACTCTCGAAAGTCCCTTGGACAGCAAAGAGATCCAACCAGTCCATCCTAAAGGAGATCAGTCCTGGGTGTTCATTGGAAGGACTGATGTTGAAGCTGAAACTTAGTTGGCACACCATTGGCCAACTCTAAACTCACATTCCCTTTCCTGTCCTCAAGAAAATCAGAGGAAAAACTTATTTCACTAAGTGTCAAAAAAAGGCAGTTACATTTATACTTTTACTTTTGAATATTGTATCATAAAAATAAGTTTTTGTCTCCTCAGCTTTCATCGTAAAAGTGTTCTTCCTCCTGTCCATTCAGCTTCTGATCACTGGGGCAATCATCAGCCTGTTTGTTTTCTGGTAGGTCTTCATTACTGATGGAGATGACCTATTAAGTTGCCCACATTAATTCTCACTATTTAGCTTGACTGAATTTTGATCATTAAAAAATTATTTTTCCTTAATCATTCATATGTGTCTGAGCTCAGTTGCATCTGACTGCGACCCCACGGACTGTAGCCCGCCGGGATCCTCCATCCATGGGATTCTCCAGGCAAGAATACTGGAGTGGGTTGCCATTTCCTTCTCCAAGGGATCTTCCCAACCCAGGGACCGAACCTGCATCTCTTGTGTATCCTGCATTGATAGGCGGGTTCTTTTCTACTGGGCCACCTGAGAAGGATATACCATTTCTATTGCTTTGTTTTTCTGAGGCAACTCCTAGACCAAAGTGTTAGTAGACTTCTAGAGTTTCACTTTATTTTTTTTTCCAACAATAATTATGATATTTATTTAAAGTAATACATTTACAGCCCAAATAGTTCTACATCGTACATTTTAGGTTTAACCAACTTCATAAAAATACTTGAGAACAGCTGTATCCACAGATTTAGACTACTAAGTTATTTCTTTGCCCATTCTTCTCTCTCTTTTCTTTCCCAAATAACCTCTTTCAGATACAGTTCAAGGTAGGATTTATCCTCCTCCTATTTTGTCCACTGCTCTTTAGGCAGGATCTGCTGCCTCATGCTGAGGTCCAGTGCTCTCTTAATGGGAACCACTCTGTCGTTATAAAGGTTCTCAGGAAGCCTTTTTACGGCTTCTTTTACATCGTCATTCTCATGTATTGTGTCATCTCGCACGAAGCCCAGTTTATTGAACCCGGCAGCGTTGTAATACCGTTTTCGAATACCCTCCAGCCACTTGCTTGATGATGAAACAGCCGGCCTGCCCGCCATGTTGACCTGACCCAGAAACATTGCCTCCTGGGTCCGGAGTTTAACTTCCTAAGCCAGAAACTTTTCCCTTACTCTTATTTTGGGTACTATTTTCTTTTTTATTTTCCCTGAGCTATTTCCACAGACAAAATCGAGTAAAGGAAAAAACGTGAGATTGTGAAGGCCTTGAAGGCTAGATCTCTGTTAAATGCAGAAATTATTTCAGGGAGTATGATCCATCACTGCTTAAGCTCATCCTTTGAAAATCTATATTTTAGACAAATATATGAAAATTTTATTACTTTTGTTTATATACATATCTTGGTATTTCTAAATAAAATCTTCACTGGGACATTTGCATTTATCCAAATTTCACTTACTACTTATGACTGTACTTTTTATGACCCTATTTTAAGAAGTGAGATACAGTTTATCTTTATCTTACAGTTTAACAGTTATATGTTTCACTGTTTCCTTTCCCATCTGTCACTGTCAACTACTTAGGGTTTTCCCCCTTTCTTCTCGTGAGATTGTTTAATTTATACTTAAATATTATACTAGTTAGCAAAATAAACTACTTATTGTGTAAGACAATATCATTCTTTTTTTTTAACCAGGGACGCTTTACGATCTTGGGTGATCAAGCATCCCTGGTTCAATTACTCACTCTTGTAAGTATTACTGGATTAAATAAAAGGTGTTCTTTCTACTAGCTATCAGTTGATGTTCTTTATTAAAAATTAGGTAAAGGTAACATTTTCTTGTAATGACAAAATTATAGAGATGAAAAACAAGCAAATTAGTGGTTGCTGGGAGTTAGGGCTTTATGAGTGCATGTGTATATGTGTGTGTGTTACTATAAAGGGATGGTACAATAGTTTAATGATGAGATAGTTCCACACCTTGATTGTGGTGCTGGTTACATGGATCTGCACACATATTTGTGTCACAGGTCTATGCCATAGCATTACATATATACACACTATACCAATGTCACATACTGGTTTGGGTATTCTACTTTAAATATGTAAAATGGGGGCAAACTGGGGAAAGGGTACACAGGGCCTCTGATCCTTTGCAATTTCCTGTGAATCAATAACTATTTCAAAGTTTTAAAGAACCCACAAACTGTGTGTGGATGGCAATGGGAAAAGTTAGTTTTAAAAGCCAAAAAAAAAAAAAAAGAGGTAAAAATAATAATCTTTATTTTTCTTTATCATACTTATTATCAGACCAAATGTCTCTGTATCTATCTACCTGTAATACATCACATGATATAAGCCCTGGAAGCAAATAACACATGGTTTTAAATTATGCCCAGGCCAGCCTTTTTCGTTGTATTTATTATACTTGCCTGCTGTGGGAAACTCCGCCGCCAGGTGCCTGCGAATTACATTCTCCTGGGATTATTTGTAAGTAAACCTCTTTAGCATCCGTTGTCATTCACCTCTGAAATATATTTTCATCTCATTATTAAGTTCATTCCTTTTTTTTTGTGGAAAAATCTTCCTATGGAATAAGAAGATGGAAATTATTTGTGAGACGTTCTCTTGGATGAATTTTGAAGTCAACTTACATATGAGGGGGAATCCACACCCTTTTAACAAGCCAGAGAATTTGGGGGCCTGTGGCTACTCCGTCGGGCCAGCAAACTTGCCTTTGAGAGGCCTGCTCCCAAGTCTCCCAAGACAGTTAACCCAACTGTCCTCTGTCAGGCACAACAAGCTCATTTTGTTACAGAGAGTGAGTTCCACATTTAGTTCACAAATTGTGTGCAAGAAATGTAACTTTCTCTGTAAAATTTATGTTACTTCTATTTCAACATCTCCTGACTATGTTGTAATTGAATTGGTTTCTGTTCTGTTAATGCTTATACCAGTTGGGCCAACACTCTTGCCTCCTGGAGGCAGTGAACTCACTGACAATAAGCATTGACTCCTCTTGGCAAAACCCAGAGGAAATCTCACTGTGGTTCAATGAGTTGGAAAGAAAGTCAGATTCCATGCACTTGCTCCCATGAACTGCTGACCGCCCTTCCAATGAGAAGATTTACTCACCAATTCATTTGCTTTTCACCTGGTTCCACATCAGTGTTGAGGCAGCTTATAAAAATACACACAATGTAAGAAGATAAGTTGGTGGGGAAATCTGATGGAAGGAAAAATAAGGAAAGGAAAACGAAGCCAGAGGTGAGATTAGTGCACAAAATGCCTAGTCCCAAGCATTTGAGTTTGATCAGCCTAGATTTGGATCTGCGCCTCCTGGTGGTCAACATGAGCAAGGACACATGGGCAACAGTGAGTTTGTCAGCACTCTGAGAATCTTGCATCTTGCATCCTGAAAGTCTGAGGATCTTGCACTGTCTAACGTGAATTGCATGTTGGGAAGAATAGCTTCCTCGTGTCACTGGAGAAGACAGAGCATCTGGCCGGCTGGGAATGTCCTCAGGCCCTGCAGCACTGCTGACCGCAGCTCTCAGCGGCCTGCCAGTCAGTCCTGGAGCCGACTGTGGGCCCAGGCACACCATCACTGCCTTCTTGGTCTCGCCCTCCGGCTTGACTGCCCTCTGGTTCTCAGCTCCCCTGTCTCTCCCACAGCGCCCCATCTCTGGTCCATTTGGACCAAGGGAACCCTCTGACCCCATACAGCCCCCATGCTGCCCCGACGCAGCCCACTTCAGGGCTGAGGACTGGCACCTACCAGTGCAGCCACGTGCTCTGTAGCTAAGTGTCCTCCAGCCCCACCCCCAGGTATTGAGGTCTCGATCCTCATCCCACATCTGAGGGTTGAAGCATTTGTTCTCATCCAAGCACTATGGGAAAGGTCAGCACTGAAACAGTTGCTGTGGCGTTAATAGAAATAGCACATCCTGCTCTGAGAAAATGTTAAGATTTGTGTGGATGGTCCCATTTGATTAATGACAGTATGGTCTACAGATAAAGCTTATACCTTGGTTCCTACATTCCTAATTAATACATGTTTAACTCACTGAATATGAAAGTTGAATTGAAAGTTACTATTGTATTCTAAGAACTTTTTACTCATATGAGAATAGTTTTCTTGTCAGTCTTTGGGAGAACATTAAGAAAATGTTTATTTCCATTATTTCCATATGGCATAGCCTATAGCTTTGTGTGCTAAGATCATGCATATTCCTGCTAGTTCCCTCTAACCTTCCAGAACACACACACCTCAACCAGCTCTTCTGGATTTGGCGCCTTGGGAAGCAGCCTTCTGATTCATTGTGAATTTTGTTTTTAGACAATTCTTCAAGGTTTGCTGCTAGGAACCGTGTCAGTGTAAGTCTCTGATACCCGTTCTTTTCATTTGTGTGTGTGTGCTGTTCTTCTAATGTTATGTGAGCAATAACCACAGTCTCTGGTTTTAGTTTCTATGACGCCGAGGAAGTGTTATGGGCAACAGGAGTGACTGCTCTGGTGACGCTATCACTCAGTTTATTTGCTCTTCAAACAAAAGTACGTATTTTTGAAGCAGCTTGCTGTCATGGGCAGTGTGTGACTGTCTTCCTCGGCCCCTGCTGACCCATTCTGCTTCCTCCTCCCCCTGGCTGGCTGCTTCCTGTGGGCCTCACCTCCACCGAGCACTCGTCCTAGTGACCGTGCTAAAAAAGTAAGAGGGACTTCCCTGGAGGCCCAGGAGTTAAGAGTGCAGGGGGTGTGGGTTCAATCTCTGGTCAGGGAGCTGGGATCGCACATGCCTCACGGCCAAAAGAGAAAACATAAAGCAGAAGCAATACTGGAACAAAATTCAATAAAGACTTAAACAGATGCTCCACATCAGAAAAAATTTTAGGTAAAGGGAAACAGGTAAAATTAATGATATATTTCATTTAACCCAATATATACGAAGGGTTATTATTTCAACATATAATCAGTAGAACAAAAGTAGTCATTTCACATTCTTTTTTTTTAAACTAAAATTCAAAGCCAGTATTTTCTACTTGCAGCCATCTCAGTTTGAAGTAGCTCTATTTCCAGTGCTGATTAGCCATGTATATTAAAAGCACAGCTCTAGACGAGTTTTCTTGGCAGACGTCATAGCCACCTGGAGAGCTAGTGAAACGTAGGCTGCTGAGAGCCAGGCCTGTGAGAAGACAAGGTCTGGGCTGGGGCTCAGTAACGTTCACTTCCCAGGCGCTGACGATGCTTCCAGCCCCAGAACCAGGCTCGGTGACCTGGTACCTTATTCTCTTGGTGAGTTGAAGGCAGGGAGTGACATAAGGGAGACAGATGAACTAGGAAAACATGTTTGCAAGAAAACACATTGGATTCGAGGATCTTCTTTTGCTTCCTAATCCAATTTTTTTCAGGTCAGAAGATGCATATTTCTCTTTCTTTTAAAAATGCTAATCTTCTCTAAGCTGATTTGGTTATTGATTCATAAAAGCACATTAATAAATTTTAGGTTTACAAAAGGATCATTAATTTTTGAAAGCTTAGTATATATATTTCTACTGAAACATATACACTAAAATTGATACATACAGATGTGAAAAAGGTACCCAGTTAATATCTTCATCTACTGAATGCCATTAACGTATTCTATGCACATGCTTTTAAAAATATGAATGATTATGATCATACTATACTTACAAATTTACATCCCACTTATTCAGTGTACATTTTTTATTAGGGAAAATTTTATAAAGATACACACAAATAGAATATTTTAATGAACCCCCACGTGCCAATTACCTAGTTTCAAAGATTGCAAATTTGTGGCTCCTGTTATTTCATCCATACCTTACCTTTTCTCTCTCTTGAAGAAATACAATACCTTTTAGGTAGCATTTTTCAGTGTGTAGGGCTAATGGATTTCCATGGTTCTCGGGATTAGCCAGGGTACATTGTTAGCAAATGGGCCAGTTTCTGTCTAGGGGGTATGAGATACATCTCTAAACACCCTGAAATCCCTATGGATGATAATTGAACTGTTTTTGTGTTTTTTATGTTTCCTCAGTGGGATTTCAGTTTGCTAAATGGAATGCTGTTTGTTTTACTCTTCGTACTTATCATCTATGGAATTCTCTTAATCTTCATTCGATCATATGTAAGTGGGACCTCCTTGAAAACCCCAGAGGACTGGTAGGATATCAGGTGAAGTGCTGGTTGAGTGGTTAGTCCAGAAGCAGACACCAGATGGGTGAAACGTGCAAGGACACTGGTGGGAGAAATGTCTGTGACAGAACAGCGTGGGCGTGACAAGAGCTGGCAAAGCATGGCAGCTCACGTGAGCCCAGGCGGAGGAGAGGGAAGTAAGAGGGGAGCTTGCTGGATGTGGTGCCGTCTAAGGAAGCTCTGGCAAGGCCATCGGGGGGTCCTGGGTCTCCCAGGAAGGCTCTGCTGCCCCCTACCAGTGACTGACAGGGTAAAGCATGACCCAGGAAGGAAACTGCAGTGGGTCTCACCGCATGGCCACCAGGGCCCTGGTCAATGACACGCCCCTCCCCATAGCTGGGGGTCTCCGAGGTCGCCTGCCACACCAGTGTGGTGGGGGGACCACTGACAGGAGGTCTGGGTATGAAGACTGAACTCCAACCCAGGACAACAGCTGTCCTCCCCCGAGAGGATCATGGAGGTGACCAACCCACAGGGCAGATCAGATTCCAGCTTCCCTACATGGTGCTGCCTGCCTGAAGGAACGAGGGTGCAGAGATGGGCAAGCCCGGATGGGCTTGCTCTTCTGACAGCAGCAGCCTAGAGGAAGCTCCTTGTTTTCCAATTCCAGCTTTCTTCCTTCCATTCTTTTTTTTTTTTTTTTTTGCTTTACTATATTCAATCCTTTCTTACTAGATATCATACATAGGCCTATATGTTTTTCACAAAGGCATCAAAGTTAACTGTCACAACATTCCTGACAAGTACATCTCATCTAATCTTATAGAAAACAGGCTCAGAGAAATTAAAGAATTCACACTCCACACTGCACCCAGGGAGTAGATGGTAGGAGTGGGGTTAGAGCGAGGTCTGTGTGATCGGGTGGTCACACCCTTTCCACCACGCACACGGTCCGTGGACTGAGTCCGGTGTGCAAGTGGCTAGGCAGAATGAGAAGGTCTGGCCCCAAGACTGGCAGGGGCCTGGAGTGGCCCCTGTATGGAGACCTTGCTGGAAGCCAGGCTCACAGGACCAGCCTGGGTCTGGTCTAAAGCCGGACCATCTAAAGCTGGACCATCTGTCTAAAGCCCTGAGGCCAACTTGGTCCTGCTGCTGAATTAAAGAATTTCTGTGGCAACAAGTGGCATTGCTAAATGGACTTCAGACATAGAATCAGTATTTTTGCCTGGATTTTGGAGATAAACTCAAAGACATCATAGATATGTCTTTAAAGGCCACAGTTCTCCATTTATTGTTACTGACGGTGGCACAGATACTGTAGTAATAATACACATATTCATGTGGTGGGTGGGTTCCTTACATCTTTACCATGCCACTCAGGAGCAGTTGAGAAACTGTGTTTCCTACTAGATACACGAACCCTAGTTTCCATTCTAAATTTCCTGTCACAAATACCAATCGTATATAATCTTCTGCATATGATTACATGGCAGACTGACAGAACTGTGTCCTACGTATGCATGCCCGCTGGGCCCTGGCAGTTCTGAATCCTGGGGACTACAGCCGTCAGCTGTGTTCTCACACCAGCTCAGCCTGGAACACTGTGCCTCACACAGTGTATCGCGGGCATCTGCTTTCTCTTTTTCCTCAAGAACCTTCTCTGGTTAGCAGAGTGTTCCCCATCTCTCCTAGACCAGCTCTCTCACCCTGAGGAGTGAATGCCATGGTGTTCCTCAGATGATGTACACCACTTCCTTATGCTTTTCTGCAGCGTTTAGATCCATTTGTCAGATACGCTGATCAGGGCTGTTTTGGTGGCAAGGGACATATACCACTCAGACGGGCTCAAGGCAAAGGCCCAGAGACTCTCATGGAGCTTCTAGCTGGGAAGGGGAGGAAGACTTCACAGAAATGGAAACCCCACCTCCCTTTCTTGGTCATCTCTGCTTGCAAAGCACTAACTATTCCAGCACTAACTAATCACACAATGGCTGCCTGGATCCCTCTATCATGACAACTGGTTTCTACCTGCCCCAGAGGATCTCTTTGATCCTGGTCATGTAAGAGGTTCCTGGTCAGTCAAGAGATTCACTGCTGTCGGAGTGGCATCTCCCACCTCTTGTCAATCAGCTCTAGCAAGGCTGTGTGAGGGTCACAATATTCCCTGAGCTGAGGGGAGGGCACTTTTTCTAGAAGAGCTGTGTGGATGGGGCAAAAAAGGAGACATACTCAGTATATCCCATTTGCCGTACTATGCATGAGATGTTTAGTACTTGCTCGATGACCCTTACTTGATATACATAAAGGCTAGTTTTCACTTGCTTGCTGAATGGAATTGAGTTGATACTGTCGACTGACTATGTTAAAAAAAATTAATTTCCTCACAGTTTTGACTTTCTAAGCATCTTATCTAACAGCAGTGACCTAAGTGACCCCTGTGTTGTTCCCAATCTTGCTCCTAACATACGTTGTATCCTTTCTTTCTGCAGTGGTTGCATCTATTGTATGCTGGACTTGGAACTGTGCTCTTCTCACTAGTAAGTTCATTTCTCCCTTTCTTTGATAAAGAATATGAATGTGCATTGGCAGGGCCTTAAGACCTCCCCTAGTCCTGGAGTCAAGTGGAGTCAGTAATTCACTGGAAAGCCCTCCCGCTGACTTGCTCCTTCTTTCTTCTCATCCTCTTCCTTCTCCTTTTCACTTTTTATAAAGATAATTCTTCTTGGAGTAGCTTTAGGTTCACAGTAAAACTGAAAATCACTGTGGATGGTGATTGCAGCCATGAAATTAAAAGACACTTGCTCCTTGGAAGGAAAGTTATGACCAACCTAGACAGCATATTAAAAAGCAGAGACATTAGTTTGCCAACCAAGGTCCGTCTAGTCAAGGCTATGGTTTTTCCAGTAGTCATGTATGGATGTGAGAGTTGGACTATAAAGAAAGCTGAGTGCCAAAGAATTGATGCTTTCAAACTGTGGTGTTGGAGAAGACTCTTGAGAGTCGCTTGGACTGCAAGGAGATCCAACCAGTCCATCCTAAAGGAGATCAGTCCTGGGTGTTCATTGGAGGGACTGATGTTGAAGCTGAAACTCCAATACTTTGACCACCTGATGCGGAGAGCTGACTCATTTGAAAAGACCCTGATGCTGGGAAAGATTGAAGGCAAGAGGAGAAGGGGACGACAGAGGATGAGATGGTTGGATGGTATCACCGACACAATGGATATGGGTTTGGGTGGACTCTTGGAGTTGGTGATGGACAGGGAGGCCTGGAGTGCTGCGGTTCATGGGGTCGCAAAGAGTCGGACATGACTGAGTGACTGAACTGAACTGAACTGAAAACTGAAAGGAAGACACAGAGATTTCCCAGTCTCCATGCCGGCATCACCATCCGCAATGTCAATATCTGCCACCAAAGTGTAACATTCACTACAAGTGATGAACAAACCTACATTGATATATTACAGTCACGTACATTAGGGTTCACTCTTTGGTGTTCTACATTCTACGGGTTTGGACAAATGTATAATGATATGTACCCATCACTGTAATACGATACAGAGTATTTTCACTGCTGTAAAAATCCTCTTTGCTGCTCCAAATTGATCCCTTCCCCATCCCCAACCCCTGGCAACCACTAATCAGATTATCTTACTGTTTCCAAGTTTTGCCTTTTCCAGAATGTCATACAGTAGGAATCATACAGCATGAAGCCTTTTCAGATTGGCTTCTTTTACTTATTAGCATGTGCACTTAAAATTCCTCCATGTTTTCTCATGGCTTGGTAGCTCATCTCTTTTTAATGTTGAATAATATTCCACCATCTGGATGTACCACAATTAATTTATTCATTCATCTCCTGAGGGGCATCTTATTTGCTCTCAAATTTTGGCAATTATGAATAAAGTTGCTACAAACATCCGTGTGCAGGTTTTTGTGTGGACAGATGATTTCAGCTCCTCTGGGAAGATTCCAAGGAGAACATTTACTGGATCATACAGTAAGAATATGTTCAGTTCTGTAAGACAGTATTCCAAAGTGGTTGTAATATTTGCATTCTCCACTAGCAGTATATGAGAGTTCCTGTTGCTCCATGTCCTCACCGGCATGTGAGGTTATCAGTGTTTCAGATTTTGGCCATTCTAATAGGTGCATAGTAGTATCTTATTATTATTTTAATTTGCATTTTCCTGTTGACAATAAGATGTAGGGCACCTTTTCATATGCTTATTTGCCACCTATATAACTTCTTTGGTGAGGTGTCTATTAAGTTCTTTCGGAGAAGGCGATGGCACCCCACTCCAGTACTCTTGCCTGGAAAATCCCATGGATGGAAGAGCCTGGTAGACTGCAGTCTATGGGGTCTCGAAGAGTCGGACAGGACTGAGCGACTTCACTTTCACTTTTCACTTTCATGCATTGGAGAAGGAAATGGCAACCCACTCCAGTGTTCTTGCCTGGAGAATCCCAGGGACGGGGGAGCCTGGTGGGCTGCCGTCTATGGGGTCGCACAGGGTCGGACACGACTGAAGCGACTTAGCAGCAGCAGCAGCAGCAGCTATTAAGTTCTTTGGCCCATTTTGTAATCAAGTTGTTTGTTTTCTTACTGTTGAGTTTTAAGAGTTCTTTGTATATTTAGGGTACCAGTCCTTTATGTTCTCTTGCAAATAATTTCTCTCAGTTTGTAGCTTGTATTAATTATCACTCTCTTCACATTATCTTTCACAGAGCAGAAAATATTATATTAATTTTAATGAAGTCTAATTTATCCATTACTTCTTTAATAGATAATACTTTTTAGCGTCATATCTAAGAAACCATCACCATACCACAGGTCATCTAGATTCTCTCCTATGTCATATTCTAGGAGTTATATGTTTTACATATAAGTCTATTATTCATTATTTTAAAAATTTATTTATTTAATTTTTTGACCATGGTGCGTGGTATGCAGGATCTGGAGCAGGGATTGATTCTGCACCTCCTGCAGTGGAAGTCCCTGTTATGAGCTATTTTGTGAAAGGTTTAAGATCTGTGTCTAGATCCTTTTTTTTTTTGGCATGTAGATGCCCAGTTGTTTCAGCACCATCTGTTGAAGAGACTAATGTTGCCTTTGCTCTTTATTCTGTTCTGCTGATCTATGTATTTGTTAAGCCTTTTTGCTAAGACCATTCTGTCTTGATTACAACTTTATAGTAAATGTTGTTGCCTGGTAGCATCAGTCCTCCCAACTCTGCTCTCCTCCACTATTATGTTGGTTGTTCTGTGTCTTTCGTCTCCCCATATCAATTTTAGCAGCGGTCTGTCAATATCCACAAAATAACTTGCTAGGGTTTTGACTGGGGTTGTGTGGAATCTATAGATGAAGTTGGGAACAACTGCTATTTGACAATATTGAGTCTATCCATGAACATGGAATGTCTCTCCATTGATTTCTTCCCTAATCTCATTCATCAGAGCTTCATTGTTTTCCTCATACAGTTCTTGTCCGTATTTTGTTAGATTTATATCTAAGTATTTAATTTGTTTTGGACGCCAGTGGAAATGTTTTTGTGTTTTTAATCTCCAGTTTCACTTATTCATTGCTGGCATATAGGAAATCAGTTGGCTGTTGTGTAGTAACTGCGTATCCTACAACCTTATTATGATTGGTCATTGAACCCTTAAATGTTCCTGGGGCTTCAGACCTTGACCAGGGCTTCCCTTGGAGCTGGCTGCCTCTGGCATGGTGCCCTGAGTCCTCTTTCCCTGGGGCCCGGGGGCAGACAGCTTGATGCCAGCTCACTTGACTCTCCCACTTCCCTGTCTGCCTTCAAACACACACCCTCACCAGGGAGGCGCACTCTGCACTCCTCACTACCGACACATGACATGATCAGCAGTCATCATCTCTCTTAGAAGAGATAAGATAAAGTCAGCAGTTCTTGGAGGGGAGAGAGAAAGAAAAGCACTTTTCCATAGAAGTTAGGACCCTGGGGGGACAGATGGAGGCTAGGGGCAAGGCTGGAAGCTCAGCTGCTGGAGGCCTTTTTCTAAGGATGACCAACTGTCCTGGTTTGCCTGGGAGGGAGGGGTTACTGAAGACACATGAAGTCCCTGGGCAAACTGGAGTGGTTGGTTCATTCTAGTTTTTTTCTGCACAAAGTTGCTGGCATCAGACATTGGGAGGGGGAGGATAAGTGGGATGAGACTCAGTGGTCCAGGCGAGGGAGCTGCCTTGGCAACCCCAGCCTCGGGTTTGACTCCCTTCTCTACCACTTGCCACAGAGTGATCTTCCCTTCTTGGAGGCTCGGTTCATCTCACCTGCTTCAACTAAGTCGTTCCCACTTTATATGAGATGATGTCTATCATGAACGGATAAGAGGCTACCTAGAAGGTGCCCAATTCTTCCTTTTCCTCCTGTTCTTTTTTCCTCCTCCCCTGTTCATTCTTAGAAGCCTGAGTGGGAACCACGACCCAGGAAGAGCTGATAACCTGAACTACTTGGGATGGGTTTCACAGTAGTGGGTGTTGTTCTAAAATGGATTATTTTTAAGAATCTTTAAAACCCCAGGAACTCCCTGTGGTGCTAAGGTTGCCCTGCCGCCTCACGGCACTGGACTCTGAGCCCGCAGTCTGGATATAAAGGCCCGGGGAGCCGCTTGTGTGCCCTCCCTCCCTCTCATGCACTTGCGCTGCCCACATTTGCTGACTTTGCAACAAACGCAAGGGTGAGAGGCTCTCCGACTTTCTTCTTGATGTTTAAGAAGCTTGTAATTTTACCTACCACAGCTGAGCTAAAACGTCTATTTGGGGGTTATTTAACCATACATAAATCTTCTCCTCATTCTATTTTGGAAATACTGACATCATCACAAAGCCATCTCCCATGTCAAGCTTTGAAAAATGCTATCACCCAAAGGAGAGTCCAGAACTGCTGCTGTGGGCAATGTCAGTATCAGGGAACCATCTGTCTCTTCCTTCTTTGTTTTCAGTGGGAACATGCTGGAAAGTCACAAACACAGGGCATTTTGTAGTTTCTCTCTGTGTCCAATCAGCCCACCTGGTCACGTCACTGACCAGAGGCACAGAGGTTTCTGGACTTGGAAGGAAAGGAAGGCTCACAGATTTGGTCCCACTGGCTTCAGGAGAGTGAAGCACTTGCTTTAATAGATAGAGCACCAACCTGGGGAGATTGTGAATGATTGAGGCTGTAAGAATAACATCTCTAGCTACACGTTTACTGTTAGTGATATATTTACTGATGGTAAAATACTTTCCAGGTAATCTCAGGACACTTCTTTGATCAAAATGTACAGTTTAAGTAGCTAATTCTTCTTTCTTTTCTTTAAGTACTTGGTGATGGATGTGCAGCTGATGGTGGGAGGGCACCATCATCATTCTAACCTGGACCCTGAAGAGTATGTTTTTGCTGCCCTGAACATCTACATGGACATAATCAACCTTTTCCTTTTTATTTTGCGACTGATTGGAATGGGACGGTAGTCACATGGGCAAGGCTGGCTCATGCTGAAGAGAGGGAAGGAGGGACGGCTGTGAAGACTGCAGAGGTTACCACTCCATAAGCCCCTCTATTTTATAAAATAATTTTTAAAATACCTTTTTTCTTGTCAAATGAAAGCAAGCATTTGGTAGACGGTAGCTATAGCTGTTATATATATATATATATTTAGTTCCACTGTTAGGTTACAAAACTTTCTGGTGGACATTTTCTGATTTTTGTAAATTTAAAAGATGAATACATAACTACATACTTACAAACATTTGTAAGATGCTCATTACTTTGTTGAAGTTTTCCAGGTACTACTTAAAACTGTAAACAGTGTCCCTACATGAATAAAACTGATTACAGAAACCTATATTTACTACATTCTCTTCTCTTGATATGGATATTTGGTGGGAATATTTTGCCATCTGACTTGAGAGTAAGGTGAACCAAAGAATTCTGCCTTTCTCTTGGATTCAAGTCAGACTGGAGAAGTAAATTCTATCTTGATAGATCTCTTTATTTCTGTCTGAAACAAATATCTGTTTGCTCCCAGGCCAACCTCTGAGGGCTGAACTACTTCAGTGTCTGGCAGGAAGATAAGCAGGGGCCATTTCTAGCACGGATGGATTGTGCGGGGGATAGGATGGGGAAATCAGATGACATCTTCTAGTCTCTCTAGATTTACCATGGAGCTTTCTTTCTAGATTTAACTGAACATACAGATCTCAGATAGGACATATGGGCGTAAGTAAAAAGCACTATAGTCACATACACCTACCTGAATTTGATTACCTGTTTCAAATTAGCCATATCTCCACTCCTGTGGTAGAATTTCGTTATATAGTGTTTGTACTCTCTTATTACCAGCAAAGTCCTGAAGATGGATGTAACCTTTGAAATGTGAGCAAGTAGCAGAGAAAGGGACTTCACAGCCACCCAGCAAAAAAAAATCTAGGACCCTGTAAAGCTCCTGGGTAGGGCTGTCTCAACAAATACCACCACGTGCCCATACACCTGCCTAAGTCATGGGGAACTACCTCCACACGAGAAAGCAAATTCCCCTGGGAAGCCTGAGGTTTGCATATTCTTTTGGCATCAAGACAACCTTCCTGCATGTCATAGGGACACCTGGTCAGTTTATTTCTCCATTGACATTTCTGCTGTCCCCACACCACATTAGGCATTTCTGTTGCCTCAGCAATGCTCCCAGCACAGTCCACTCTGACTCTGCTCTATGTGCCATCACATGGAAGTCTGTCACTATACTCTATTTAGACTGATGGTCGCTTAGTCGTGTCTGACTCGTTGCGACCCCGTGGACAGCCACGCTCTTGTGTCCACTGGGGTTTTCCAGGCAAGAATACTGGAGTGGGTTGCCATGCCCTCCTGCAGGGGATCTTCCCAACCCAGGGATCAAACCCAGGTCTCCTGCACTGCAGGCGGACTCTTTACCAGCTGAGGCACCAGGGAAGCCCCTGGTGGGGTGACCCAGTGATGACTCAATTAAAAGAGATTCTAACACTTCTATGACACACTTTTGACTTCTGCATTTCATAAGGACTCTGAGCAAGACATACCTTTTAGGGTCAGTCTATGAAATGAGCAGATTACTTTGTTCTCAAGGATAGAAATTCATCTTTTGAGAAGACAGTCCATGATTTGAAAATCTGTCAGAAGTGGTCCCAAATTCCGTGATGGGTAGCACATCTGTAAAGTCAACCCAAGGTGTCCAGAATGGGGCAATGGAAGCTTAAAGAAAAAGAATCCATAGAAAAATTTAGGTTATACTTTCATAATGCTCACAAATGCTGGGCCTATAATTTACTTTTAGATTTTGTTCTTTGTGTTATCCCAAATGGGTATTCCTTCATTTACCTTTGGGCGTGGTTTGCTGAGCAAATCTATCATACACAAATAGACCCTGGTGAAACTACTCATGTTAAAGGCTAGTATGCTGTTAGCCATGGCATTTTTAACAGTGGTATGTCACTTAAAGAATGTCAATGGCCCAAATGCCATGCCATGTATTTGACACAAATGTTGGCAGTTTCGGTATCTTTTGCTTAATCAAAGTCCTTGAAACGAATCAACTGCTGAAAATGTAAAATCATCAATGGTTTGCAAGTTGTAGCACTTTGATAACTCATAATGCACTAAGGTAACGTTTATCTGATTGTTGTGCTAAAGCAGGGGTCAGCAAACGTACAACACACACCAAATTTAGCCTGCTTCCTTTTACATTTTTAAAATTTTATTTTGAAATAATTATAGATTTACACGAAGTCGCAAAGGTACTTCAGAGAGAGTACTCTTGCCCCCTAGTGGTTACCTCTTACATAATGTACAATATCAAAACCAGTCAACTCACACTGGGTACAGTATGTATGTATAGTTGTCATTTTACCACATGTAAACGCATGTAGCCCCTATTGTAACCAAGATACAGACTGTTCCATCACCACAAAGATGTCCTCTTTTCTATCCCTTTATAGTCACACACATAGCTCCCTTCCCCTCCAACATCCCTAACTCATGGTAACCGCCGATTTGTTTCCATCTATATTATTCTGTCATTTAAAAATGGCAAATGGATGAAACCACACAGTGTGTGACATGCTGAGATGATTTTCACTCAGAACGCCCCTGAGATCCATTCAAGTTGTTACAAGCTGTGTCACTAGTTCACCCCTTAAATATTCCATTTACTGCAGTAAATCATGATGTTACTATAGGACATTTTGGTGGACTTCAGTGTTTGGCATCAAGCTGCTATGAACAATTGTGTACAGGTTTTGTGGACCTAAATTTTTACTTCTCTGTTATCAATATCCAAGAGCGCAAATGCTTGGTCATATGGTTAGTGTAGTTAGTTTTTAGCAAAACTCTTCAGCTATTTCCCAGGGAGGCTGTCCTGCTTTACGTCCCCACAGGCAGTGTATGAGTGACCCAGTGGCATCCCTGGCAGCATTTGGTGATACTGCTAATCATTTTAGCCATCCTGGTACGTGTTTAGTCTGCCTTGTGTTAACCCCTCGGTTGTGTCTGACTCTGCGACCCCACAGACTGTACCTCGCCGGGCTTGTCTGAACATGGAGTTCTCCAGGCAAGAATACTGGAGTGGGTTGCCATTCCCTTCTCCAGTAGCGTGTCTTACTATGGTTTAAACATGCATTTCCTACTGGGTAGAGATGTTAAACATTTTTTTCAGGTGCTTATTTGTTAGCTAAACATCTTCTTGGCTGAAATGTCTTTTTTCCATTTTATATTGGATTATCTTTTTACTGTTTAGAGAGTTCTTTATATATTCTCGATATGTGGTTTGCAAACATTTCCTCCCAGTCTGTAGCTTGACTTTTCATCTTCTTCATAAGGTCTTTTGCAGAACAAAGCTATAAATTTTGATTAAGTCCAATTTATAAATTTTTCCTTTTATGGCTCATGCTTTTGGTACCAAGTGTAAGATCCTTTGCTTAATCTAGAACATATTGTTATTTTTTCTGAAGTTTTTTCAAGAGTTTTGTATTATCTATGATCTAGTTCAAGTTTTGTATAGTGTGCGGTTTAGTGATTCATATTTTTGACTGCCTTATTTAGTATCACTGTCCCTCCTCTGTTGTAGCATTGTTGTACATTTGTCAAAATCAGTTGATGATGTGGGAAGGAGACTATTTTTGATTCTCTGTTCTATCAATGTATGTGTCTATCCCCCTATCAGGATCAGTTTTGATTACTGTAGTTTTGAAAATGGGTAGAATGACTTTTCCCACTTTTTCTTTTCCAAAATAGTTTTAGCTGTTTCAGTTCCTTTGCCTTGCCATATTTTTAGAATACTTCACAATTTCAGAATTATTTATAGCTATAGGAAAATATTGCTGGGCTTTCCTAAAGTTGCTAATAAACAACTGAACCAAACCCAGGCATTCTGCGGACTGAGACCCCTGACGAAGCCAGTGGCTTTTCTTTAGGAAGTGAAGATATACACAAAATATTCCCCCAAAGATAGCGACTGATTTTTCATGTAGTCAAAATACTTGTTGCAGCAGGAGGCTGGCTATGCTAACTTACCATTTGTTTGACTTGCAAGGCCTGTTGGGTCCCCGTTGGTTGCCAGGCAACCCACCCCAAAGTGGAGATGTCACATCAGTGACTCCCAAGGCCTCCAGGGGTCAGGCTTCAGTTTCAAGAAGAGCCTAGGAGCCAACTGGAGTACCGGGTGGCTGGGTCAGGCAGGCTGCAATGTCTTGCTGGGAAATGGCTTGAGTGCTTGGGCTGCTACCAAGTCTTTAACAAAAGGAGTGATTTCCCTTTCTCTTGCTGGACTTTATCGTACTGAAACAGCTGGACCACCAGAGAGACAAAGCAGCAGAACGGGGAGGGACTCAGGCCCCACTCTCACCTTGAGGCAGGTAGCAGTCCCTAAACAAGAACAGCCCCGCTGACTCTTAGACAGGACCTGTGGGTGCATAACACGTCAATCCCATTAGACCTTCAGAGCTGGGAGCAGCGTGACAGTCAATCAGCCAAAGGGAAGCCTCCCTTCTCCACTAAGGAGAAACGCCCTTTTCCGAGCTGAAGAGTCTAAACTGCATGAGTCAGGAGCCATATAACAAAAGGTGGCAAATGGATGCCACATCACCTTGTCCCTTAGCTGAGAGGGTAAGGAAGCCAGGGGTGGGGGAGGTAGGCTGCTGGGGGGGAAACTGAATTGTTTTGGTCTTTCCCCGCTCCCCCACCCCTTGCTCCCTGGCAGTGCCTGAAGATCTGCACAACTCTCTCTCCTATGGCAGTGGTGATGCCTGCAGGTATCAGAGCAAACTACAGTCTAGGGGCTCCTTTCTTCTTCACATGCACAACTCTGTAGTCCTTGGCACCTTCTGTCCCTCACAGGAACTGCTGGCCCTGTCATGAAAACATTCCTTCTTCTCTGCATGCCAGAGTCAGCAACAATCAAGGCACATTCGGACAGTTTGTTTCAACCCTATTTCTACCATTCAGCCTGTAAACATTAACTCAACTCCTGTTCAGTAAAAGCTAGGCCAGTGGGAACACTTATCCTCCCCCCATCTTTACTCATCTCGAGTGACAGCATTGACTACCAGACTGATTCCAGGGAATCTAATATTCCCAAACCTGGCCCAATGGTTCACCTTCCAGAAAAGTGTGTCTCTGTCAGCATTCCAATCCTTGCTGCTGAAACAATCAGGTCTGAGGTTTGATTTCACCCAGTAAGTCAGCCTGTCAGTTTTGTGGGTGCTGACAGAAGACACAGGATCCTTGCTCAGAGGCAAAGGCCTCTATTTCTACCACTCAGGGTGTGCAGCACGCAGAGGGAGTGTCAGCATATTTATGTCAGTTCCCACAGGCAACACCGCGGGCCTGGATGAATGCCAAGCATGCAGCGGTCTGTGTCACAGCTGACCAGCAGAGTGCAAGGAATCCAACACTTTTACAGCAAACCTGCTTCTCGTCCCCAGGCTTACTAGCGATATAAATGCTGAGAAGTGGCTCAGGCAAAGCCCTAATCAGGCCTTGCAGTCTTGGCACACTCAGCAAGATGTGTAGGCACTTCAGAGGCCCAGGAGAGCTGGACTGTCTCATCCCATAACTACCATTTTCTGTACAGTATTCTGTTTATTCCTCATGAATCTTTCTCCCAGCTTGTCTGTAAACTGATGCCTTGTGAAGGCTAGGCTGGCTAAGAGATGACATCTATATCCTGATCAGGAATATTTTCAAGTTACGATTTTAAAGACTGAATAATTTCTTCAAAAGTTTGGCCACCACTCAGTTGGTCGAGAGAAGGAAATGGCAACCTACTCCAGTGTTCTTGCCTGGAGAATCCCAGGGACGGGGGAGCCTGGTGGGCTGCTGTCCACAGGGTCGCACAGAGTCGGACACGACTGACGTGACTTAGCAGCAGCAGCAGTTTGTCAGCCACTTGTCAGTCCTAAGTGCAACAGAGAGCTAAATTTAGGAAACTGTTCCGGTCCATCTTTCTTTAAGCATGACTAGTCCCAGTTCCTAGAAGAAAGATCACATACATCTTTCCAGAAAGAAATCTACTGGAGAGAAGGGGATAATGACTGACAAGGCAGTAACATACTGTTGCTAGGAGACAACCTTGTAATTACAACCACAGCCCAGGGCTGAGATACAACTACTACTCAGCCCCAGAGCCAAGCACATCAACACTTTTCTCCTATGGAGTTTGATTTCAGCCTTAAAAAGGAAAAAACCCAAATTTGTATTATCATGTAATATTTAGATTCTAAAATTTTACTCTTTAGTGATTTACTAACTGTAACTTTTAAAATTATGACTAAATTTCAGTAAGTCTGAGGCTGTAATTTCATAACAAGTAAGCCACAGTGCACGCTATGTCACTTCAGTCGAGTCTGACTCTTTGTGACTCTGTACTGTAGCCCACCAGGCTCCTCTGTCCAAGGGATTCTCCAGGCAAGAATACTGGAGTGGGTTGCCATGTCCTCCTCCAGAGGATCTTCCCAACCCAGGGATCGAACCCATTAATCGAACCCAAGAAATTACTCCTGCACTGGCATGGGGATTCTTTACCACCGAGCCACCAGATTTTAATGTCATTAACGGTTAAGCAACATGATCCAAGGACTAAAAAGGGAACAGAAATGAGATCAGTGGCTGTAATAAACAACATTTAAAGAATAATTCAGCATACGGACATTGGAGTTAAGCTTGGGATCCACAAACTGACAGGCACAAGTAAAACGACTCTCAGAGGTTACCACGGGCACATCTTATGCCGCGTCAGCTGGGGGTCTGGGACTTGTGCCTGAGCACTGAAGTTCAGATGCCGGGGGCTGCTGTAATTACTTAGATGGGAAAGAACAGTAAAATGATTGAGAAGCAGGCATTTCTATTCATATGGCATAAAAAAATTTTCCTATCCTAGGCAATTTCACAAACCACCTTAAAATTCTTTTTCCATGTGTATTAGAGACTTCAAGGAAAAACCATAAGTTTTCTTTTGAAAGTTACAGTGATTAAAAATAATGAGTGCTGAAGTCACAATGTTTTAACACATTATCATGCAAAGTTTTAGGCTTATCTCTGGGATATAAAATGCTCAGTAAGTGGGCTAGTATAAAAAATATTAGGAATTAATCTATTACATGTAAGAACCAAATTAACCCCATCAATTAGAGGGAATTTAATGTGAAGAAGATTAGCTTCCTGACTTGGTTAAACAAAGTCTATAATGAGACAAAAGTGAAGTAGTTTAAGTAATAAATGTTTAATCAAAGAATTTTACATATTATTAACAGCATTCATTTGGCCAAACATCTACACGTTTGTAGAATCCTACTGTATATAAAGTGGGAATGTATCAAGTATAGACTATGAAAGTGCAAATAACAAGTCAAGGTTAGAGTAATTTTTTCTTACATTATAAAATTAACTTGTTTACAAAATAGGCTTTGCCAAACTTTATTTCTGAATCGTAAAGTCAGTGACTGTGTTTTTAAAATATGTACCAAGGAAATACAAATTGGATACTGATGGTTTTCATGCTCAGGAGAGACCACAGAAACACAGGGAACTGCACAAGAGTGTGGACCCAGAAGCCCCGACCACACTGCGGCACACGGCGCTCTTCCTCACTGCACCGCGGCGCTCAAGCCGCCTCAACGCGACACAGACTCCTCCTACTGAAAAGCTACAGCTTGACCTAAAAACCGACTGGTGTTGATATTTCAATCTAAAATAAATTTGTAAAAAAAATCCTTTAATGGACTATTTCAGTTTCATATACAGTAATACACTGTAGATAAAGGTAGTATTTTCCCCAACTAATTTTAATAGGGATTGATATCAATCAATGTTTCTGATAGCTGGGGAAATAAAAACCAATGTGGACTTCCGATATCCATGGCACAGGAGCAATTCCTACACAGTTTATCCTAAGGGAACAGGGGAATATTAAATACTCTAATATAATGTCTGAGCCATACGATTCGAAGTACAAGGAAATTTCAAAAGCAGGGTTTGGGAACAAAAAGTAATCAAAAATCGTTAATTACAGCTCATGTGGATATTAATACTAACATAAACCTTTCACCCAGCCCAGGACTTGCCTGTACAAACTTGGTACTAGAATTTTGGTAACTGTAGATTTCGGATAAGAATCTGGCAAAACATTAAATAGAGTGTTGCATATCTACTTTGCTTATGTTATGCTAGTTTTCATAATATGTAAGTAAAACAGCCATTCCAACAGTTTATTCTAGTTTTAATTACACACTGTACCACTGTATCTTAATTACAACTAAGACCAGCATTTTCTTCACAGTAAGACACTGATAACTAGGAAGTTGATTTTTTTCAACACTAAACAGTAATCACACAGCAAATGAGTATTGTGCAATAGAACAAACACGTCAGCATTTGCGATTTAGTCAAACAAACCGATTGGACATTTAGTTGTTATATTTACTGTAAAGGCAAGGCCATGGGTGGTTTTATGGAGGTCTTTGCAATCCATACAGCATAGTTACTTCAGAAGAGACATTGAAGTTGGAATTACTTACTTGACTGGCAACTACCCATTGAGGTGAGGCAAAGGCACGGTAACATGTTGCGCAGGATGCTTTACTGAGTTTTTTTTTTTTTTAATAATTGTGGGATTTACTATAACTCATGAAAACTCCACTTTTTTTTCTATTTTATAAAACACTTACCATTAAAAGTAATTGCACCCATTAGTAATTAGAATGCACTGTAAAATTGTGAAAACAAAGAACTATGATTGCACTTCCAATAAAGTGTCTCTTAAAATACAGCACCGCTGTTGCTAATCAACTGTATTTTAATATTAAAATAAACTGTTTTGAACAGCAGCATTAGATTTCGTTAACTTAAGCTACAGGCTACATTTATTTAAATGCAGTCTCCATGGCAACAAAAGCCCATTAAATTCCGGAACAGCACTGCTACCGAGTGGCACCGGTTACCTCCAGGAAGGCTGAGACTGCTTGGAAGCCCTCTGGACACCGCACACCTGAACGCCTTGCTAGCGCACGAGTCAGTTTGGCACACGTGGACTGGAAATAGACATGAAAAGAGATCTCTGATTCATGTGAAATTAAAATTAATTACACCGTGGTAGATGCAGTGTTAAAGAGAAGCCCTGGCTACCTCAATTCACACCGCTCAGACAAGAAGGCAGAAGGAAAGTTACAGAAGAGCACAGAGAGATGGAGGAATGAAATGTTATTAGATCTGTCCAAAATAACTTCTGAAATGAAGAAAACTTTCAGTTTTTTCTTTTTTAAAGGAAAAACCACCCAAGGATTAGAGAGTAAGCCTTTCATTTAATGTTCAATTTAAGTACTGCTGACCTAAAGAGAGGACTGCACTTTCTTCGAATGTGGAATCTAAGCTATTTATTCCATTTGTGTTGCTCTCTCCTGCTCTTCTGTCTGTCAGCATAAAGGGGAAAAGCTATCCAATTAAATACAGAAGAAATCCCCTGTCAGGTTAAAATAGAAATGAAGCTATGCCATTCAAGGGAACTCCTTCATATTTAATCCTAATGTCAGTGGTTTATAATTAGTTGAAATTAAGTGGATCAAGTCTCTATAAAGCATACTCCTCTAGCATACCATCTGTACCTGCATTCACTAGAGCCCCGAGATGTGCAGTTCATACTAAGTGTACTTGTTCAGGCCAGTCACTTGAGGTCTGAGGTGTCTGACTGGGAACATCGGAACCATCCCCCTTGCTGGCAGCCTCATTACCACTGTTGCCAGCTCGAGATGCTGCTTCCCCAGCCAGAATATTTCCCTCCAAAGGATTTTCTTCTCTTTGGGTTCCTCTCCCTTCACTGATCGCAGCATCTTCAAACACTGAATCTTCTGGAGGTATCAGTTCCACATCCCTCACAGCTTCTGACTCGTCTTTGACACAGGGGAGCTGAGAATCTGCACTGATTTCTGTAGCTGCTGGAGGAATCAGAGCAATACTTTGAGGGTTCATGTCATGAAACCAAGCCATGATATTGCCAAGAAGATTGTCATTGATGTTGGCGTCCTGGCTGGCTGAGTCAGGGTCACTGGATGAGGGGAAGAATTCACTTCTCGCCTCACTGGGAGGGTGGGAACTCAGGGTGTCAGTTGAAAATGGGTCTCTTTCTGCTCCTAGTCTCATGAGGCTGTCACCAAGTTCCAACAGCTCAGAGCTGCTCAACGCGGCTCGAGGGCTATCTGTGTTCCTGGGGACGGAGTCCAGTCTGGAAGGTAAAGAGGTACCTATTGCTCCTAAGGACGCTTCGTTACTGAGAAAGTCTGTACTTTCTTCATCGATGGCCAGCCCAGATTCTTGCAGAGATAACTGTATTGCAAGAAGTATATTGGGATCATCTTCATCCAAGGAACTCAGAGCCTGAGGCAACAGAAAGTAAAACTACTTCAAAATTTAAAAGGAAAAATGACTGAACCCAGTGAGGTCTGCCACTGTTCTTTTACCAAACAGATAATTAACAGTACCTCTATTTATACAGAAGAACTTTTTGACCTACTAGAATCTTAATTTTCTCCTTGCCCATGATCATGGGAAAATAAATTACTTAAGAGTAAATCTGAAATAGAAAAATCTTTCCCTGTAGTACAGCTCTGAAGCAAAGATTGTGGAAGGGAAGGGAGAAAAAGGAGAGCAACAAAAGTAAAAGTAGGAAGCCAGGCTCAAGGGAGAAACAGCAGAAGGCAGGGGCAACGAAGCCGCGCAGCAAGGCTACCTGAAGGGAGTCCTGGTTCTCGGAGCGACTGGCAGGCGTGTAGTCCCGCAGGGAGGAGGTGTGCAGCGCGCTCATGGACGCAGAGCTCACCACGGAGGCGCCCGGCCTGCGGCCTCCGCCACCGTCAGGGAGATCTGTTTCAAAGCAAGCGGCGCCAGAGAGTTTGGTCACATCAGGTCTCACGCATCTTTTTAACTAAATCAACGACTTCTCTTTGAGTGGTGGTGAAAACCCGGGGTCACAAGTTCACGTCATCTTTCAGAGACTTTTCATCCATATTGTCTCACCACAGGCAACAATATATATCTAATACAATTATTTCAAATTCATGATCGGTCTTTACAAGTTTATTTAGATTATACATAGTTCTATTCACAAAGGCAAGTGCTACCAAGTGTTCGTTTTCTTCCCCTTAGGCAACAAGAAAGGTGTTTTAGTTTTCAGAGTTCTTAAAACTAAAGAATTTGCAAGTTACAATAGCCCCCAAAGCTAATCTTTAGGCCTGTCAATCCTGATATATTAAAGATGAGCTGCTGACACTGCTGTGGTTTGAAGATTTTGAATTAACAATTTAATATTTAAAGGATGATAGTTTATCTTCACTACTAGAAATTTTTAAAATGTTGACAGGAGAACTGAGGTTAGGAGAAAAATATTTCATGAACACACTGAGATAACCAACAGCTACAGTTTATCCAATGTTCGCTAGGCGCTGTTAGTGTGTAAGGGTCTCACACGCACTATCTCATTCAATGCTCACAACAAGCCCACAGAGTACACTACTGTTACTGCTTCCTTAGAATGAGGAGACCAAAGCCTGGAGAGGCTCAGTGACTCAGGTTTCACACTGACATGCGGCAGAGCTGGAGTCATGAGCTCAGGTCTGTCTGACTCTCCATACTCTTAATCGCCCTGGTTTTCTGCATCCTGTAACATTAGAAGCACCTGCATGCTGACTGTATATCTAAATTACAAACTCTCTCAGAACATTTAGATTAGCCACTTTTATGAAGACATGCAAGAGAACTAAGAGATTACAACAAACCCAATGCAAGGACTCACCCAAAGTGCTTTCACTTGGCTCGTCGGGGTCTGGAGGGTTACTCATCAGACTGTGCACATCTCCTCGACGGCGCTGTTGTCTGTGCCTCCTCCGATACTGAAATTCAGCATATTCCTGCATAAACCACAGGTTATAAAATACGGGAGAGCATGCACACTTTAAAATGCAAATAAAACCAAACATACACTCTTTTTCCAGGAAAAAAAATGTGTGATTTTATACACATATTATAAAATCACTTGGCTTTAGAAAAAGAAACTTCAGGCTTTGCCATGCCAAAGAAAACAGAAAAGGTTGCCAATGGAAAAGAAAATGGAAAAGAAAAACTTTACATAGCCATTATAATTGTCTGAATAAATTGGGAATACTTGCAAGCTCCAATGCTAGATCATAACTGAGCCTCATTTCATGTGCCTGGATCTTATTATCTAAAGTTATAACTAATACCAGAATGATTTTACTGATATGAGTTAGGCCCTCTGTGAAGGTCTGGTTTTTAAAAAAGGACTGTGATATATGTAACAGGAAAAAAAAAAAAGGAAAAATAAAAGCACACACAGTTAGGTACTTGTTAGACTGATTGATTTGGTATTCATTGCAAAAAAGAATATGAGGTTATCTTTAAAATAAGGTACTACTTGGCTTCCTTCCTGTGTTAGTGCATATGTAGGGTGATCTACAACCCAGGCAAGGCAAAGTGTTTTCAATTTAGCATATGGGAAGAACACAGATGTGGGCAAATGTCCCCGAGTCTATTTCACATTTGTGATACTAGTTTTAAGTGGGTCTGCTATCACCAGAGGCAGAACCTGGGACTATGTGCTATCATCTGGGTATACATGTCCTTTTCCAGACTTTAGCGACAGACAGACCAGTATAGATGATACCAGCATTTGTGTGTTAGTCGCTCAGTTGTGCCCAACTCTTTGTGATCCCATGGACTGCAGTCCACCAGGCTCCTCTATCCATGGGATTTTCTAGGCAAGAACATTGGAATGGTTTGCCATTTTCTTCTCCAGGGGATCTTCCTGACCCAGGCATCGAACCTGGGTCTCCTGCACTGCAGGCAGACTCTTTACTGACTGAGTTACCAGAGAAGCCCTGATACTAGCATAAAAAGGCTAATTTTGAGAATCACTGTAGAATTTTTGAGTGATACACACTAAAATATGATTTTAGTTTATGATTCGTGATTATCTAGTTACTATGATTTTATGATTATCTAGTTACTCTAGAATATTCAATATGATTATATTGTGAAAGTAACAGAAATAAATGAGAATAAGTTTTATAATCCCAGTAAAACTTTCACATCGTATGACTCACGTGAAATTCTTCTTTATCTATGTAAGTAGCTGGACTCTAATTAAAGAATGGAAGGCATCCTATCAGGTTAGAAATAAATGAACATAATACTACAAGTGTCCAGAGAGATTAACCAGGTTCTTTAAATTTACAGCTGAGCTGAGGCATTGTTTCCTCTTTTACTGGAGGCCGATGATCTAAAACCGGATGACTGCTTCATCAAGGTTCACAGGACCACCAAGTACTACCACATTTCTCAGACAAAGACGGCAATGAAATATTATGCCACTTTGAGATTTACCTTTGTGATCCACACAGTCAAAGGCTTTGGCATAGTCAATAAAGCAGAAATAGATGTTTTTCTGGAACTCTCTTGCTTTTTCGATGATCCAGCAGATATTGGCAATTTGATCTCTGGTTCCTCTGCCTTTGACTATGCCAAAGCCTTTGACTGTGTGAATCACAATAAACTGTGGAAAATTCTTCAAGAGATGGGACTACCAGACCACCTGACCTGCCTCTTGAGAAACCTGTATGCAGGTCAGGAAGCAACAGTTAGAACTGGACATGTAACAACAGACTGCTTCCAAACAGGAAAAGGAGTACGTCAAGGCTGTATATTGTCACCCTGCTTATTTAACTTATATGCAGAGCACATCATGAGAAACACTGGGCTGGAGGAAGCACAAGCTGGAATCAAGATTGCTGGGGAAAATATCAATAACTTCAGATATGCAGATGACACCACTCTTATGGCAGAAAAGTGAAGAATAACTAAAGAGCCTCTTGATGAAAGTTAAAGAGGAGAGTAAAAAAGTTGGCTTAAAGCTCAACATTCAGAAAACTAAGATCATGGCATCCAGTCCCATCACTTCATGGGAAATAGATGGGGAAACAGTGGAAACAGTGGCTGACTTTATTTTTTTGGGCTCCAAAATCACTGCAGATGGTGATTGCAGCCATGAAATTAAAAGACACTTACTCCTTGGAAGGAAAGTTATGACCAATGTAGACAGCAGATTTAAAAGCAGAGAGATTACTTTGCCAACAAAGGTCCATCTAGTCAAGGTTATGGTTTCTCCAGTGGTCATGTATGGATGTGAGAGTTGGATGGTGAAGAAAGCTGAGTGCAAAAGAACTGATGCTTTTGAACTGTGGTGTTGGAGAAGATTCTTGAGAGTCCCTTGGATTGCAAGGAGATCCAACCAGTCCATCCTAAAGGAGATCAGTCCTGGGTGTTCATTGGAAGGACTGATATTGAAGCTGAAACTCCAATATTTTGGCCACCTGATGCGAAGAACTGACTCATCTGAAAAGACTCAGATCCTGGGAAAGATTGAGGGCAGGAGGAGAAGGGGACGACAGAGGATGAAATGGCTGGATGGCATCACCAACTCAACGGACATGAGTTTGGGTAAACTCTGGGAGTTGGTGATGGACAGGGAGGCCTGGTGTGCTGTGGTTCATGGGATTGTGAAGAGTCAGACACGACTGAGCAACTGGACAGAACTTGAGATTTATCTTTAGGAAGAATTTGTTTACTTTGTACACTTGATGATGGTACAAAGTTATTTAGAATTAAACTACTTCATAGAATATACATATTTCCATTGAAGAAAACTAAATAGTTGAAAAACAACTGTGAAAGAAACTTGTTACAATTATTCTGATAAAAATCAAACAGCATTCTCTCACCATGCAGTAGACTTTTAAAAAATTGTTTTCATAAAATTAAACTTATCTGAAAAATTCCATGGATTCCTAAGATCTCCGGGTAAGTATATGAAAGGCTTTAGTCAAAATACTCCAAATGGTTTGAGAGTGTTATGGCTATTTGAGAGTGTTACGGCTACAGGGAAGAGTGAGAAGTTCTAGGATTTATAGGGGAAAAAGCTGCCAGGAGTTTTTACTGAACACCAGTTCTGTCAGTGACTTAAGCAGATGCTTTAATCCTTCCAGAACTTCCATGGGGTAGATATCATGATCCACATTTGAAGGATGAGAAACGAAGGAAGGTACATCCTAAGTTGACCTTAAGTTACAGGGTTAGACTTTGAGTTCTGGTGTCCCTGAGACATCTCGATCACACGCTCTCCTCTGGGCTCCACTGCCTTTGTTGCTGTTTCAGTTGCTCATTCGTGTCCGACTCTGTGCGATCCTGTGGACTGTTGCCCGCCAGGCTCCTCTGTCCATGGGATTTTCCGGGCAAGAATACTGGAGTGAGTTGCCATTTCCTTCTCCAGGGGCTCTTCCCAATCCAGGGATGGAACCCATGTCTCAGGGAGCACCTGCGTTGGCAGGCAGATTTTTAACACCGAGCCACCAGGGAAGCTGCAGCCCTCAAAGCGGCACCAAACAGACACTGCTGCTGGCCAGTGACTCTCCCACTTTAGTTCAGGAAGGGTAAGATGTAATCAACTTTAACAAAAACGTAAATTCAACCTCAAAGTCTTCTCCAGTTTGGCAACAAGAGCTAAGTTTCAAAGGTATAATTTTGGCAGATGCTTGATAATCACACACATGAAGAATGTTAAAATTTCATACTGCATGGTAATTCTTTAGAATTGCAATGTTTTAGAATTTGCAATGTTTACACAAAACCTTGGTGCTCAATGTGCCAAAGGCCTTAAAGATTAAAAAAGTTAAATTATTTTTAAGAATAAAATATTATTTACAATTTCACATTTTTTCAATCCCTGGAGAACAAGAGCGCAATAATTTTATTTAGAAATATTCACCCGTGAGATAAAAAGCTTCTCTATTTTTACTAAAATGAAATTGTGTCAGTCCTATTAGTAGGCTCTCAACATTCAAAGACAAACATTTTGAAATTCTTTAGGTTCCTGCCATGAGTCAGAAGTCTGAGGATGACGCACACCTGACTGTGAATATGTTTTTGCTCTACTGTGTTCCTACCTTGATACTGAAATCTTTGTACTCTGTTTTTGATAACTGAAGGTTATTTATTCCTCCTTTTAGGTAGAAATTTTCCAAACTATCCTCAAAGCTGAAATTATATTATAACACAGAAATATTAAAGTATAGGTTCAAGTAAAGAAAAGGTTCATAATTTGTTCTACAATAGAAATTTCATTAATATATCAAAAATGTTTTAAAATTTTAAGTGACTTTAAAATTTTCGTATCAGAGCTCTAAGCACAAATTTTTCCTCAAGTCAATGCTGTTTGGATATATCTACCAATATCAAAAGGCCACAGGTGATTGCAAGTATTCTCAGCAGCTGAAAAGAGAAAATATCTGATTTAAATACACCACAGTCGTTTACGAATAATAATCAATTCCACTGTCTTTCAGTTGCAGTTATTATATGGGCTATAAATGATAAAGGTTTCATAGTTTGTCCTTCCCCCTTACAAGGATTACATTAAAAGATTATATCAAAGTGTCAAATGTTATACTGTTGTATGAAGACCAACGTAGAGAAAACTGCTAAAACCATTTAAAATCAGACTCAACAGTGACAGTGGCAATTTAAATCTCAGAAAATAGCAATGTGATTAAGATTTTCACTTTATCGTGTTTTTATTGTTATTTGCAGTATTAAGGACCTTCCTATTTTAAAATGGGATATAAAAAACAACAATGAAAACAAGAAGATTGTGAAAATCTTAAAGACAAGCAAAGAGCAAATGATCAAAGCATTCTTTCTGCATAAAACATTAATGTTGAGCTTTCACCTAACTGATTATAAATCAATTCTAACAGGTTGTTTCAATAACAAAAAAATAGATTTTGTATTTATGTTTTTTATAAATTCAGACTGAAACAAGTAATATTATCATTAGAAGTGCATTTCTAATAAATAAAATTTCTATTTCTGTTAAAGATATTTTCCAAAAATGTACCCTGTAAGTTGGCCTTCCATAATTAAAATTCAGTAATTAAAATTTTAAGAGGGGGTATGCATTTAATAATGTGATGATAATTCAATACCATAAGAAGGTAAATGTAGGCTTGGCTGAGGCACTGTTACTATAAAGGACAGAAAAAAAAAACCACTGTTTACAGCCTCAAAGGGATATTTAGAAAATAGAAAAAGTGAAAGGGAAAGTGAAGTCGCTTAGTTGTGTCTGACTCTTTGAGACCCCATGGACTGTAGCCTACCAGGTTCCTCTGTCCTGGGATTTTCCAGGCAAGAATAGACAGATGAAGGTACAAATATAAGCAGGACTGCACTAAGGAAAATTGTAACTAATCCAACCCAACCCAATCCCCCATAAAACAATTACCTCAGGTGATGCAAATCCTAGATATTCCCAATCCCATGTTCCACCAGCAAAGCTACAAGGAAATTAAACACACCATTTGATTTATTATCAGTACAACAAAGTACAAATAATCAGACCCTTGTTCTTTGAACATTACTTCTAACTCCTTTGCTTGGAACTTGCTTAAGCAAAGACCAACTACTGAATATAATTAAAATAATTCTTTCATTATTTTTTTCAAATTCTATGTTGTTTTGTTTATGTAAAACAGTGGAAAATTAAAAATCACCATGCTATACCAGAGTATTTTTTATGATTGCTTCTATTTTTGAGTGTTTATATAAAAATAAGGGTCCAAGGAATTTTTAATCCTTAAAACTAGTACAAACAAGAAAATATGCTTCAATTTATAATGGCAGTGTAAGTGTCTGAAATAAAACAACCAAACTCAACTTTTCTTTAATGGATGAGTATGTGGATCACTTACAAAAGTTTACTAACATCAGATTTCTAATTTCCTCGCAACTTTTTACCAGAAAATGCAAGTATGATGATAACAATTTGGCAAGGCTTCCAAATTCTACATCATAAGATGTCTATGACTATCAAAATGACACATTAGAATACTTGTTGAATTATGAGTTCATTGAAGTGTGAAATTTACCTAGCTTAATTAGTCTGAGAAACTACAGAATGACCAACAAAAAATAACAAGAAAAACAGAAATAGTACTGGAAGAAAAAAAAAATCACCAAAAAGAAGTTAATATACTTTTATCAGCTATCCATATTTCAGGTATAAGTAACTTTCAGGAATATGCATCCCAGATGGACAAAAAATACACTTGCTGCCTCTGTGGCTGGTGCTAGGGTGAGGTTCACAGTGTGTATCCTTTTTACCTGCGTCGTGGAGCTTCCGGTGAGTCTGCAGGAGCAACTCCCCGAGCCACAGATGCCAGGAACTCTTGCCTTTTCTGCTGTACAAGGCATGCAGCCTTGATGATCTTGTGGCGGGGTGTGCGAAGGTAAGGCCTATTGACTTTTTGGGCAAGGTCTTCAGTGACCATTTCTAGGTCTGTCTATGTTAAGAAAAAACACACAAACAAAAAGATTATAGGATAAATGGGTAAGTCAATAGCAAATTCAGTGTCTGTCTGGTTAAATCTAACTCTCTTTTGAAATCAGAAAGTAACCCAACTTTCGTAGTAACTTCCAATTTAACATGTAAGTTTTAGGAAAACAGCATTCATTAAACAGGCATTTATAGCAATGTAGTTGGTATGGATTACAAAGTAGTAGTGAGTACAGCAGCTGTATAAAAAAATTTTATAACTTGTCTGTGTGAAAAAGAACTAATAAAATTCAAAGCATTATACATGCAAGTGCAAGGCCACATGGCACAGACTTTATGTAAATGCTGAAGGAAGGTGAGGCAAGGCAAAACCTTTGGGATCTGGGGCTAGGTCTGGAAGACCTCATGGAGAATATGAATATCAAGCACTGAAAGAAATATAAGACATAAATTAGTAGAGGGGAGTTTAAACGAATGAAAAAAACATCCGTATCAAGAGGAGAAAGTTTAGTTACTTCAAAAAAAGAAGAATGTATAATGTACTTGGTTGGCTACACTCATGTCAGTTGGCTTAAATGTTTTACTTATTTTTAAAAGTGCTCTAAGTTTTTCTTTCAGTTGCACTGTTAAAACGAACTGGCAAACACCAATTTTCTCATCTAGTAAGTGATGCTGTTAGTTTCATTTTTGAAGATAAGATTCTATCAGACCAGATTTCAACCTCAACCAGTTTAAAACAAATAAGTGTAGTAGGAAATGCTTGCCTAGCTCAGAGCTCCCTCGAATCTGCATAGTGACAAATTCAAACATAAAGAAAATTTCAGTTTATTACCGTAACTTTTGGTTTATTTAAAAACCATATTAAAAATGGAAACAAAACTGTTTATTACACTTTAGTAAGATAAAACTTAGTTATAAAGCGGTTGAGAAAGGAGAAAATCTGTTTTTCATCATAACTACATTTAAGTTTAATAAAAAAAGATATCTTACTTGCATGAGTTCAAAAATTTCTTTCTTTGTGCTTTTAAGTTCTAAGAAAAATCCATATGGATAAGAACACTTAAGAATGCGTCGAGTTTTTAAGAGCACATGAACTGCATCTTCAATGAAAGTGGTATCTGGACAGGCTCCTTCAGCTATAAAGTAAACCAGGCACCGTAAAAAAATTTTTTTGCAAATACGCTGTTATAAAATTAATTAAATGACTAAGTTTTCTTAAAAGAAAGGTGAAAAAAAGAAGGGACAAATCTCTAAGAAGAAACTGAAGAAGCTATATCATAAAATGGACTTGACTCAGACTAAAAACCTATGTAAAACTCATACATTTTGCATTTATGTGAGCTGCATACATTTATAAATGGAGCACACCCCTGCAGTAGCCCAGGAATGCAGTCCTAAAGGAATGCACACAATGACCGTGGATTCTGCTCCCACCCTGTCTGTACACAAATCCAACTTTAGGTCACCTCAAAGGTTCCAGGCTTCACTAAGTTTCTCAGGTTGTCCATGGCAGAATTTTGCTTATCATGATTTAGAACAAATGCCTTGCTAGGGCCTCAAAAAAAAAAAAAAAAAAAGAGTCTAATTATAAATTATGCTTCTGCAAAAATGATACTGTAAGGTAAAAGATCCATCGTGGGAAACTACTGGGTAGCAAATGCTATTAGCAGTAAATGAACCCTTCAGGGAGAGAAAGAGCAGAAGTGGGAAGAGCAGCTTTATTTCTTCCTTTCTTAATTTTCTTCTGATTCTTTCTTATATCTTACTATGCTATCTAGAACCTCCAAAAGGTTGAACAGAAGCAGCAATTCAAATCTACAAATATTTATTTTATATTTACATGTTTGGGGCACTGTTCTAAGTATTAGGGACACATCGGTGACAGAACATACTGTACAACCTCTGAGGATTTTTTCTTTCAATTTTTACTGTGGACAATTAACACTTTAAGAGTTTGCTATTGGCTTGATATAGTTATGTCATTACTATGGTCTAAGAACTAGTAATTAACAAGGAGATTAAGCTGCTATTGATGCTTTTTGTCCCATTCTAAGCTATTTAGCTTACGGTTATTGTTTTAATAAGGAAGTTATTCTCATGAAAAGGCTGTTAGTACTCACTACTTCTATAAAATGGACCAAAAAAACATAAAGATGATCGATTGCATTTTGGGCTTAAAACCTTTTATATATAAGCTATGATAATTTTAAAAATATGACTTTTTAAAACAGACATGCCAGAACCTGTATGCTGTATAGTCACTGTGAGGTATTTATTATATTCTAATTATGTAAATAGTATTCAATCCATTTTTAGGGATTTTCTTTTTGAACTTCCACTTTAGGAACCGTAAGTAAGCGCTATCTCATGACCTTGCTTTTTGACTCCAATGTCCATTATTTACTAATGAGATGATTTTCTCCCAAACCTGCACTTGACTTCCATTCCATAAGGCACTCTGCTAAATTTCTCAAGAATTTCTGGGAGTTAGTCATGCAACCAGACAGCTTGTGAGTCCTGCTCTGTTGACTAGGTCAGGAATGCCTTTTCGGTCGCATCGGCCACGGTGCTGAGTAAGCAAAACCATGCTGTGTGCTTACCGGCCAGCAGTGGAGGCTGCACTAAGAGGAGCAGATGAGGTAACCCAGGCGGAAAACCTAATCAGAGGTCTCAAATGCTAAACTGCACTCTGGACTTCAAAGAGCTTCAAACTGCCAAATGAGCTAATGGAGATAATATATTCCTTTAAGGGTCTTAATCTCCTGCCAAAGAAGTGACTTAGGCATGACAGATACTTTACATTAACTGTCACATGTATCACTTATAACTTACTTTCTTTGAGAGCTCTACTCAATTGCTCCATCTTTTCTTTGGCTGTTTTAAGAAGGCGTTGTTCTAACTAAAGGAATAGAAATAAACACATCATTTTCTTTCTTATTCACAACAGTATTATTCAGTACATCTGAGATGATATAGGACATACCTGATAACTATGTTCATGATTTTTAAATCTTGTGTAATAGTGCATAAATCTGTCAAGTTCCTGAAATCGCTTGTGTTTTTTTTCAGCCTAAGAAACAGAAGTACACAAAGGACTTTTATAATACAAACAAAAGTACTAGCTATTAAAATTGGACTTTTTTTTGACCACACAAAAAATTTTTATTAGTAAAAGATAGTAATGCATACAAATTTGCTGCTTGCTTTGTTGAGAAAACAATAACCAGTATAAAGTCTTGAATTTGTATTTTCTGTGACAAACCACTGAACCCACTATTCCCAGAGTGTGAAGTAAATATGTCTCTCAAGCCCTATGGTCATCACATCTTCAGTGTTTTATTATACTGTTTATTGCTATGGACCGAAAAGGGTCTCCCATCAAATTCATGTTGAAGGTCTAATCCCCAACATGACTGTATTTGGAAACAGGCCCTGTGATATCACCCTGAGGTGATAAAGGTGGAACAAGGTCCTGAGGCTGGAGGTCTAATCCAGCAGAGCTGGTGCTCTTACAAGAAGATGGAGGGACACCAGAGCTTGCTCTGTCTCCTCACTGTGAAGACACAGTAAAAAGACAGCTGTCCATAAGCCAGGAACAGACTCATCACCAGAAACTGAACTGGCACAGATCCTGATCCTGGACTTCATAGTCTCAAGAACTGTGAAAAATACATTTTTGTCATTTGAGCCACTTGGTCTATGGGATTTTGTTATGGCAGCCAAGCAGACTAAGATATTTATTGTATGAAATAACAATATGATATTGTTCATATAATGTTAAAATTATTTTTAAGTCATTTTAGAGATATGCTGGGATATATGTCTTTTCTGATATTACCCATACAATCAAGAAAAAAAAAAAAAAAGAGCCCAGGCTTATAGAGCCATTTTGTTTAAATTAAAAGCTATTTAAAAGTGTATTGAATTTAATGCCTCATTACAATAAAGGTAGGAAAAGAAGAAATGCAAAATACTTCCACTGGTATTAAGGGGCTTAACCAGAGGTCTTGGCTTAAACAGTTTTCTCTACCTCCACGGTCATTTCCTTGGATTGCTCCTCCACATGCTGAATGACTTCATAGCGAGTACATCTGTAATATCCTCCAGTGGAAGAACTATGTTTTTTCCATTCTTCCAGACAAATCCAGCAAAAGTCATACTTGCACTGCAAAAGAAACATGTGCAAAAAAATGTGCAAACATATCTCCCCATGTTGGTATGCAAATTACTTTCCAATTCTTAGTTAATCAGTTTGTTGAGACTGAACAATCCTGCCTGTGTGACCAGGGACACAAACCTTCTCAAAGACAAGCTCTCTGTTTCAGGTCTTCTCTGAAGGCCTTATCTGCATTATGGAAAGATGTGGGGGTAATTTAAAATTATTGTTTATAAGGATAAATTAAAATACAAATAATATTATTAAGTAATCTCAAGAAATCTTTAAAAATATCAATATGATACTTTTTCCAAAAAACAGAAACAGATACTGACAAATGTTTCATTTTTCACGTGCACAGCAATCTTACTTTGGTCTCTAAAGCTCTACGAGTGTATCTGAAAACTTCTGTTGACTTTGACAAACTGGTTTTGAAACTGGGAATAAGTTAAAAAGGTCTTTAATCAGAACATCTAGCAAAAAACCTATTTCTCATTAAAAAAAATTCTTTCTTAATTACTGTAACTTGCAAACAATGCTAAAAATATGAGCATTCCAGTATGAAAATATATCCATTTTTTTCCTCTTAAATGCTTATGGATTTTGAGTCAGAAAGATCTTCCTAATTTAAATCGATGTTTTCTCGTGGTAAGTTTACAGCTTATTTTTAAAAATTATTTACATCTTTGATCTGTTCAGAATGTATCTGGGTATTCAGTATGAATTAAACTTTTGTCCACGTGGCTGTCCAGTTGTCTCAGTACCATTTATTACACAGCTCACATTTCCCTACTGGTTGGCGATGTTTCCTTTACCAGCACGAAATCCCCATGAATGTATCTATTTTCTGGGCTTTCTTTCATTGATCTGTAGATTCATGTGCCAGAGCTATGCTGTTTTAATTACTGAGCCTTTATAGTGTGGCCTACTATTTGGACAAGGATAGTTCCTCCTCACTGTTCTTTTTCAGAGTTTTCTGGCTCTTATTTCGTTTCTCCATATGAATTTTTGAATTAACCTGTCTAGATGCAGAAATAAAACCTGCTGGTATTTTTGTTTCAATCTTTCTAAGAACTTTGTTAGCTTTCCATTTGTTTGTCGGCTTCTGTGACCTAAAGTTAGAGGTCTTAACATTTTCTTCAGGTACTCTTATACGTTTCTTAAGCTTCTTTCTAGATAAAGGAAATCTCTTCTTTCAGCACATACTCTATCTGGGTGTTGCTGGAACACGTGAAGGCTATTACTCTCTGTGTATTACTTTTGTATTCTGCTAGCTAATTAAATTTTTCTTGTTTGCAATAGTTTTTCAGTTGATTCTTGTGGGTTTTCTAGGTGTACAATCATGCTGTCTATAAAAAAAAGACAATTTTATTACCTCATTTCTAATCTTTACATCCTCAATTTCTTTTCACTGTTGAATTATGTTGACTGGTATCCTTGGTCCAATGTTAATAATATTTGTGATGAGAGCATTTTTATGTTGTTCTCAATTTTAGGAGAGTACCACTAGTTTCCCCACTAAATACCATGCTAATTTTTGGACTAAGGTAAATTTATTTTTATCATACTTAAAAGGAAAATGATATGTATTCCTGAGTTTTTGTTAAATGCTTTTCTACCATCTATAGAAAATTTACATGGTTTTTCTTCTTGTATCTATTAAGTTGAGGTACAGTAATAGCTTTTTAAATATCAAGCCATTCTTATATTCCTGAAATAAACCCCATGTGACTAATTACCTTTTTAAAAAATTTAAAACATGTTTTTTCATTTAGATATAACCAATGGTCAATTACTCTTCTAATGCACTCTGCTGGATTATATTTGCTAACATCTGTATTTTCTCCTCCAATATCTTATTTAGGACTCATTCATTGTTATTTATAAATAAGACTGATCTATACTTTCAATGGGGTTCCTAGGTGGTGCTAGTGGTAAAGAACCCGCTTGCCAATGCAGGAGACTCGAGATAGGTGGATTCAATCTCTGGGTTGGGAAGATCCCCTGGAGAAGGAAATGGCAACCTGCTCCAGTATTCTTGCCAGGGAAATCCCATGGACACAGGAGCCTGGCGGGCTACAGTCCTTGGGGTTGCAAAGAGTTGGACATGACTCAGTGTGTGCGCGTGCACACATACACATACACATTCAATATTTATCAAGCGCTCATATCAAAGTTCTGCTCATTTTATTGCTTTTAAAGAAGACATTGTTGAAAAAAACTCTTCCGGGGAGTGAGTTTGTTCAGATATTTCTTCTAGGGTTAGTTTAATAAATTAAATTTTCTTAGAAAATCAATCCATTTCAAGTCCAAGTTCAAATTTATCTGAAAGAGTTGAGCAAAATTATCTATTATTATTTAACATTCTATGATAAGAAATTTTACATTCTATGATGAGAAAAAGAAAATAGAACTTTGATAATCTGTAATTTTTTAGTTGCAGGATATAAATTTTCCACAGAGTCAGATCAAAGTTCAAGTGATTTCAAATGTGTAAGAATATAAAATTTAAATAGTTTCCTAAAAATCATCTAAAGGGAAACGAATTTTTTAAAAAAATGAACCTATTTTTATATTGCCAAATCTATCATTCTTTTAAAATGTTTCACCATTTTATTCCAGATAGTAAAAACTATCTATTGAGCAATTACAAACACTGAAGAATTAATAAAGGTATATTATCATTTAGTCATTGTGTTAGAATATGGATTCAATTACATATGACTTCTTGTTCTACCTTAATAGTTAAAAAGAAAAAACTCTAAAAGCATAAAAACTTTCACTTTCTAGATGTCTCCTTTTATGTCATAAGAATGAAAGAATTACTCATCAGTTTCCTCTGTTGAATGCAAATACTAAAACAACAAGATTCTGTAAAGTGATTATCCTTCAATTAAAAAAAATAGGATAGGACAGGGCCTGAGTTTGCTAGAATGAGATAGGACAGGGCCTGAGTTTGCTGGAAATAAATTTTATTTGATAATGTACAGAAATACTGACCATAAGAAGAAATAGGTATGTGTTTACATACATATAATTTTAAATCAACTATTAAAAAATGTTGAGCAACAACAAAAATAAGACTATTCTTATAGAATGTAAGTAAGTGCTCCTTTTATATATAACCGAAACTTAAGCAAACTTTAAGATAAGTTACCCTGTATCATTAGCCTGATTAGTTCATGAAAATTTTATTTACTTGATATGTATTTATCAACTATTTACTGTTGGTGAGTGCTATGACTGAAATAAAGGTAACGTTGGATTTGGTCTTTTTATTAGTACTCCAGCTGTTGATTTTTTATGGTCAACCTTTTGTTGTGTAAAAAATTTTCTTTTACACATCTATGTAGTCTGTATCAGACTGTCCAAGAAAAAACTAATATGAATGTTGGAAACACAACTGCATATGAATGAAAGAATTTTGGTCTGATCAGCTGAACTAACCAGCACTCCTGAGCATTGAGAATACTGTGTACAAAGTTTTTCTTCTGAGGAAATCACTGCTGTCTCACTAAGACAATTCACTCATGTTAATTTATTATAATATAAAATCATCTGGTAACTGTCATTATTTTTGAAGTCATAGTAATAATCATCATTAGCTTCAAGGTAAAAAAATCAGTAAGTGCTCAGAGAAGATATTGATGTCTTTTATCGAAATCTTAACTGTACGGGTTTCTTTCACATCCTAAATCAGAATAATTACATTGTTCTTCTCTCAATAATTTTAAATACATATTTTTATATACATGGCAATTCCAAGGAAAAGGAAAAAAACTGAGACAATACAATTAAACAAAAATGGTCATGAAAGTAGGCATGGGTTAATAAAATATTCTTAACTTCTAGAATATTTGTTTTAAATATAGTAGCTTCTTTCTGTGCAACTAGGTCAGGAGGGTAGCCTTTTGAAAGTAATTATGTATATTAATTTTTAGCCAAGTGACATTTTCACTTTCAATATAGTAATGAGTTACTTATTTAATTAATTTTATTAGCAAATCTAAAGTGTGCACACTGCTTTGGGCACTTTTCTTATACAGGATTTAAATTTGGGCTTAAAGGAGTTGCTTGGGGCCTGATTTGAACCTTAAGACTAAGCAGTATGCTCCAAAATAAGCTTTGTAACATCTCTATGTAAGGTAGCACTTGATCATTTACACATACACAGAACTCTCTCAGGATCAAGAACTCCGGCATCTCTGATGTGAACAAGGGCCATCGAATCCTTACCTTTGTTTTTAACATTCACTATGATTGTAAAATTTAGTAATATAAATCAACATTTATGTTAATTAACAAAGAATGTAGAATACAATCTCCTAGAATCACTCTGAAAGACAAGATTTTTATGCTTACAGTATTTTTCCTTTGGATTCACAATCAAATTAAGGTTCTAACCGCAAAGCAAGTACAATCCTCTTTAACTTACCTTAGCACACTGCATATGATTGCATCCCTCATTCTTCTGTATCGGAGACTTACAATTAGCACAAGGCTTGGAATTAGTTAACAACCAGAGACAATTGGCAGCATCCTCATAAGCTTCACTGACTCCCACGACTTTGGGGTATTAAGCACAAATACAAAAATAAACAATTTAGTGTACAACTTCAGATGGAAAAACACTCAAAGTTTTCTTTGCAGGTTGCCTCTCAATTTTAAATATATATACTTATTTTCCTATCAGAGACTCCTATCAGAGTCTATGGCAAAGTTTTTAATCCATGATTATTTAAGATAAACTAAAAATGAATCCAACGATATGTCTAGAACTAAACTCATCATTTCCCCCAAATCTTCTCCTTTCCCTATCCCCTGCCCTGGTAAATGATTATCTACCCAGAATCAATCTAGGAAGAACATGATCTTGGACATCTTCCTCTTTGCCTCATCTGCTGTATCCCATGGGTTCTATCTCTTACTCTCTCATATCCATCTCCTCTCCATTTCCAGGTAGGATCCTCCAAACCTTTTGCCTAGACAATTAAAACACAGAAACCAACTTATCTCCCCAGATCCTTCTCCCTCGTCCCCTAAACCCACACTATACTGCCTCTGTAAGATGATCTTTTAAAAATACAAACCTTTAAATCTTTTAGTTGTTCCTCACTGACTACAAGATTAATCACATTTCTTTAGCAAAGAACACAACGGCCTTCATGATTTGGCCACTGACTGACTACCTGGCGAGGTCCTCCCATCTGCTATCCCGACACCAACCTTATCCTCTTCACCATCTTATAAACCATTTATTCTACTTTAATATGAGATCTGCAAGCTTAAAGAATGCCAGGGTTTTTAAGGACTCTAAATTTTACATTTTATATTCTATAAATCCCTACCACCACCTATGGAGAGATTTAGGGGCTGGAGAGAGTGGCACATGCGTAATTTAAAATTTATTTTTTCCTGCAAGATTGTCAGTACTCAAGTTTGGTTTCTAATTTCAAGTACAAAGGTAAGTTCTACCTTTTCTTCACTGAAAGAGATTTTGAAAATCACTGTGAAATCCTTGAGTGGTCCATTCTGTTAAGGCCCTCATTATATGCAGATTGTCTAGAAAGGGTGGGGTAAGAGGTGAGCCCTACAGATGAAAGCAGGGGAGAAATCAGACTCTAAGTTTTGAAGTCTAAAAGAAAAAGTCACTCAACTCCCAGATTCAAATCCCTGAAGAGGGAAGGGGACAAAGGTCTGTGCGGGCTGACCCTTGGGAAGTAGTTCTGCATATGAACTGGAGGCGCTGAGCACCAGCAGGAGCCCTCTGATGGAGTCCAGCAGTGGAGGGGGATGGTGTCTTGCCACACGGAGCCCTTAGTATCTACCTACTTAAGTTGGTGTCAACAACAGAACAGCAGCTACTGCTCGACTGTAAAGCGCTGCTATTCCACATAGCAGAGAAACAACTGCAGCAATGAACTGCTGACTCCACTCCATTTCTAAACCCACGTGGTAAGATGGTTTCATTAGGGTGCTGGTGCAGAGAATTCTTTGAAAATTTCGTGGAAAACAGGAGTTTCAGAAGGAACTTACTACCCTTACCCTTAGCGGCTGCTAATCAACTCTGGAGGTAACGCTGTTTACCAAGGGTACTGCTATAAAACCTAATTTCTAAGTACAATGTCTGATTTCTGTTTAAAAGTACTGGCCTTTCTCCTCCCTTTAGCAAACCATTATTTTTAGCTCAGAGGCTCCAACATATTCTTATGACCTTTATTGTCCATTGTTACAATAAATAAAGCACAAAGGCATTTAAACAAAGCAGCTGTGTGGCCTGCAACATAACAGTTTTATTCTCGCACCCTTGGAGAAAGAATGCTAGTTTCTGATTGCATTCTAGGGGATTACATGAAGTAAATGGTGTTCAGAAAATAATCGACTATCAGAACAACAAATCCTTGTGCTGGAAAAAAATGCCTTCACTACCAGTGCTCTGAACATGCTCATGTCAGACATCTGCCCTTTGTATATCTTTTCTCAGTATCTCCAACATGAAGGTCCCTTCAATCTACCTGGTGAGCCCTCTTCACCCCTTCAGACTTCCAAACTCTTCTTTCAGCTGCATGTCTAATATAGCTTGATCTTCTTTCCTTAATAGTCTAGTCTCTTTGTAAGAAAAATTGACTTCATTCAATCAAGTATTACAGTATAACAATATATTAATATAATCAACATCCATAAGTGAAAACTAAGTTGCTTTTAAGACTTTATTGTGAAAAAAAAAAAAGACAATTCTTAAAAAACTATTTGAACTTCATTTAATAACTATTATTATGAAAACACACTGGTGTTAAATTTTTATAAATTATCATTTCACAGAAAATATAATCATTCCTGTTTTTTGCTCTGATTAGCTACAAAAGAGGTAGGTTTGGTACTGAAAAACGGTGTTTCAAATTTATATGGAATTAATTATTTCTTTTCTTCTTTTTTTTTTTTTTTTCTTCTTTTCTTCGAATTAATTATTTCAATTGAGCTCAGTATATTTTCTAGTTATTTCTCTCATCAATTAGACTCTGTCACTCCTTTTAGGTCTCATAATTCAAAGACTGGAAAACCAGGGATAAGGGAGAAAACAATCTCATGAATCTACCAGTTCTGTTGAAAATTCTTATGCCATATATATGTGACCCTGACCTAAACTAATATGTAAACCCAATACAGCAGGGAATCAAACTTTTCCTTTTTAGAGTATTATTTTTGTATTAGTATATTTAACGATGATGTTCTACTTACGTATTACAATTGGCCTATTATTGTTTGCTTTAAGTCTTACCATAAATGTCATACACTTCAAAGTGGCTATTAAGAGTTTACTGGTCACCACCAGCTTTCACTGTGGTGGGTGTGCATCAGGACAGTGAGAAAGTTCTCTCAGCAAGAGGGAATTTTCTCATCTAGGAGAGAGGTAGGGAAGGCTTCATAAAAATACTTGATGCCTAAGCCATATCTTGAAAGGTGATGGATGTTCCTCACACAGATGGAACAGGAAGGGCATTCTAGGCTCATGTGCAGTAGGGCTGTGAAACAGCACGGCATAGCCAAGACTGAACGTGCGGGGGTGGGGCTGTGTGTAACGCTGGGAATTTTCTCTGCAGTCTTGCTGTTGGCTCCCTCTACAGTAGACCACTTGTGGGTGTCCTGGGTCTCTTGCTTCCTATCCAATTTTCTAAAGTTCCTCCATCTTTCTGAAATAAGATACCATTTGGGACTCTTTGAGGGTGATCTTCAGTTTTTAACTTGAGGTCTCCCTGTCTCTGGGCACCAGAGATAGCCATGTATACACCGTGTACACCATTTTCTAATTCTATTTGTCTTCTTTCTTCATTATCAAGATCTTTATCTTATGCAAGGATATTCTGTCACAATTCCACCAAGAGTCCCTAACTCATCATCCACACTTGCACCTGACTGATTTTTCTAAGCAAACATCTTCAGTTATCATCCACACTTGCACCAAAAAGGAGTTTTGAGAAAGGAAATGATAACTGAAGATGTTTGCTTAGAAGAATCAGTCAGGTGCAAGTGTGGATGAAGAATTAGAAAATGGTTAATTCTGTTAATAGGATAAATTCAGACAACTGGGCAAGAACTCTTTCAATCTGGCAATACCTATCTTTCCAGCCTCATCTTTTGCAAATTTCTCCCATGGACCTTAATTTTAATCTCTACAGAATGTATAAAGACATGCAGGTAGGTGGGCAATAGCAAGCCATCTCTAATGGAAATATAGATGTTTCCAGGTGTTAGAAGCAGGAAAAGGAAAGCAAAATCCAATCATCTTACCATATTTAAATGTGTTGGAGGGTAATGGTAGTAATATCTCTATGGAACTCTCATATACAGACATACTACACACAGATGGAGAACAGGGAAAATGGATGGGTAACTGGAGAGCAATGACACAGTCTACCTGGTATTCAGAAGAGAGATACGATGAACCAGGGGACCAAGAACAATCTATACAAGCCTTTCTGATTTGGGAAGCAGATGTTCAGAAGATATTTGACTGAATTATGAATGTTCAGGAAAGAAATGATTAATCAGATATCACTATAAAATATCCTAAGACTATCCAGTTGCCTTTGTTCCTGTTTAAAGGACATGTGTTTTCTCATCATGTGAAAGAGATCGCCCTCATGGTCTATTAATAAACTGCTATTCTAGTCTACCTAAGTTGTCTCTTTTCCATGGGTCTGAATAATCCGCAGTCAGTGCACAATATCATCTTGTGAATATAGAATGCTGAGAACCATTTTTCAGGCAATGGTATATTGTCCAATATAACAGTAATACAGGCCTGAGGAACTCAAGGCTGCCAGCCAGTCTCTTCCAGTACTGCTTTAGTTGCTGACAGATATGCCTCTGCAGTATGCTAACATTCAATTCATATCTTGCTGCTGTCAGGAGGATTCCTTAACATCCTCTGTCCCCAACCTAGTTAGTTGTTATTGTACTCTCATCTAACCTAACTATGTTAGCTACCATATGATGCTATAATATCTGGCTGCTTCCCTACTAGCCTCTGTACTCCCTGGAGACTGATGTCATCTGTATTGTGTGCTTTGCTCATAATAAGTGTAGATGAACCACGTGAATTCTTAATCCTGATTTGCAATACCTCAAACGCCAATATTTAAAAAGTAAAAAAACTCCAAATTAGTTTTAATTTATATTAATTTAAAAGAAAACAGCTGTCATAAAATACGTCAGGGGGTAAAAAATTACGGCAAAGCAGATATATTTACCTGTCAAACATAGGAACTGCTATTAGGAAGGCTAATTCAAACCTATTCTATTTGCCCTGTGTCACTCAATCCAATCTGTTAGCTTCCTATCTGTGCAATGGTATAACTAGCATCAGTCTCACAGCATTTCTGTGAGGATGAACAGAGATATTATACTTAGAGACATCTCATTATAAACTAGTTAAACAGACACTGCATTTACTATAAGTAAATCTACAGAACCACATAATACCAAGAAATTGACTGGCCTTACCCTCTACTGGAAGCTTCCTCTCAGTATAGACCATGCATTTCTTTTCATGAAGTCTAGAAAAGCTGGTGAGCTCACTCCAAGATAAAAGGGAAGGACTACAGGAGCAGAACTTAGTGTGAGCTTGTCTACCTTGGAGTCCTAATAAGTCCGTCAGAAACAAGGAACCCGTCTATGCTTCCCCCTGAGCTCTCCAAAATGATACTGGCTAGAGGGCTTAAAAGGGGAGCTCTGCATTAACAAACTTGAAAACTTTAGAAATGAAGACTAAGAAACAGGACCACGTTATCTTTGGAATGCTATTAGAAAATATGTAGCTATCTAAAATTCCCCTTACGTTCTTCCGGTTTCATTTCAGTTATTTTTTGTAGCCAGTTTTTCCACGTTTGGCAGTCACAAGGCTCATGGGCTTCACCAAGGCACTCCCTGAAGAAGAAAACATGGAAAAGGCAATTTAAAAACATCCTTCATCAACATCAAGGTAAAAGAGCAGGTACTGTTTTGAATGTAAAGTTGAGAACACTGAGGCACAGCGGCCACTGAGAGACGAAGCATTTCAGTAGAGGAATGCGAGCATGACTCGACAGCTCGGCAGCACTAGGTCAGAGTTTTCCTTCAGCAGTGCATCTATTCACACATTTTAAAAAGCCCTAAACAGATTAACTAATATTTATAATTTAGTCCTTCAGCTTCCCAGGTGGTGCTAGACGTAAAGAATCTTCCTGCCAACACAGGAGACATAGGAGACGTAGGTTTGATCCCTGGGTGGGGAAGACACCCTGGAGAAGGAAATGACAACCTACTCCAGTATTCTTGCCTTCTAAAAGCTGGTGTGGGTTGTCATTTCCTTCTCCAGGGTATTTTCCTCATCCAGGGATCAAACCTGCATCTCCTGTCACAAAGAGTTGGACACGCCTGAAGTGACTTAGCACGCAGGCAGGCCTTAAGAGCGGTAAAGATATTTTTATCATTTAGGTTCTGTCTCACTAACAGTTTAAATTTTTGCAATTCAAAGTGTGTTTCCCTGGGGAACAGCACTGTCATTACTTGGGAGCTTGTTTATGTGCAGAGGAGCAGATCCCATAAAACATACTGATTAGAATCTGCCTTTTCTCAAAATCTCCACATGACCCTTCTGCATTTTAAAGTTTGGGAAGTACTATTTTACATCACACTCTTGTCACTACTTGTACCTCTGAATCCCCAAGTAACAGCAAGGGCAATCTAATTTACTTTCAAGTCTTTGACAAATCCTAATTTTCTGTTCTATTGGCATTTGGCAAATTTTGACTTAAATAATAAAAACCATATCAATTTATTATTTGTAACTTAATTATATATTCTTTCTATAGGCAGGCATATAAAAGTCAAACATTAAAAATGACATAGAACCATTACAAACTGTTTAATTTATATTGTATAGGACAAATTGTTACAGTTAATAACAAAATATCATTTTTTGGGAAAGAAAAAGGCAATCTATAGGTGCCATCATCACCATTATCATCACCAGTGTCATTTTAAACAAAAATCTTATTTACAGTTTAGCTTTGTTAAGAAGACGGGCCAACTGACAGATAGAGTCTTACAACCTATGAGGTAACATTCCACTGTGTTAAGAATGTATCAATTCTACTTCATACCCATGGCTACTATTTTTGAAAAACAAGACAGAACAAGTGTATGGAAGAATGTGGAAAAACTGGAACCCCTGTGCATTGCTGGCAGGAATGTAAAATGATGTTATGGAAAACACTTTGGTATAGTTCCTCAAAGAGTTTCAACAGGATTGAAAATAAGGACTCAAACTTTTATGCCAGTGCTTATAACATTATTCACAATAGCCAAAAGATGGGAACTACACTGTTCACTGACATATGACTGGATAAACAATGAATATATATATACATTATATATATACACAGTGAAGTATTAGTCATAAAAAGGTATATCTATACACAATGAAATGTCAGTCATAAAAAAGAATGAGCTTGTGATACATGCTATAACATGGAAAGAATCTTGAAGACATGTTAAGTGAAATAAACCAGATACAAAAGGATAAATATTGTATGACTCCACTAGAATAGGGACATTCATAGAGACATAAAGTAGAATGATGGTCACCAGCAGATGGGGTGGGGAGGCAGGATGGGGCGTTACCGCTTAATGGTTACAGAGATTTTGTTTGGGATGATAAAAATGTTCTAAAACGGATGGGATGACAGTTTCACAACACTGAATGTACTTAATGCCATCAAATTGTATACCTAAAAAAATCACTATGTACTCCTTGAAAGAATAATTTTCTTAAATTTCTGATTATTACCATATTTGGGGAATCTTTTCCAAAACTGGTTTTATGTAACTTAGCTATAATTTAACAGCCTTTAAAAAAAATATTGGGTTGATTAAAAGTGGAGGTAGACGTATTCAGTATATATTTTAGCACATACTAAAATCAACTCTGCTTTCCAGAAATGTAAGGGATATCTGTTGTAACTGTTCATTTTAATTTGACACATATATTAGAGTAAGAAATACACCACAGATCTAAGAACAGTATTTCCATGTGTTGTCTGAAAATGGAATACAGAATCTATACTTCTCATGAATCATCAAAAAAACCCCAAATGAACATAAAAAACCAAAGTGCAGAAATTTTACATATCTGCAATATCTAAAACAAAACAAACGAAGTCAGTAAAATACATTATTCTCAATAAGTTTAGGATTTCCCTCCTCCCCCGGAAACTAAATAGCATATTCAATATTTTTTTCCTAGTAGAATCAGGATCAGTATGACTGACTGTGCTGTCAGCACATTTTCTGACAGAAAAAAGAAAAATAATAATGGAGGAAGGCGTCCTTTGCTTTCAAATAGAGTCTGAAAAAAATGAATGCCATGTCTTCAAAAGGCCGTGCTTGCTTACTAGTGGGCTTGGCTCACGGAGGCCATTCTGCATTAGAGAGCAGTATCAGTTTTTCTTTTCTAAAACCTCACAGGAGGGCACAGGTGCTTCCTCAATCGCTAGCCTAATCAGTATGATCATGTCTGAGTGTTACAGCCCATTGGCACAGTTTCCACCACTTTCCAATGCAATGCTAATGGGTATAAAATGCAATGGGTATAAAATGCAATGGGTATAAAAAGAAGCACATGAATAAACGAGGAGCTAGAGCAGAAACCACGACTGAGAAAGTGTTGCCACTGAATACCACCAAGATTCTCTGAAAACTAAGACGTAAGAGAAAACAAGCCTGAACTTCTGCAAAGCACCGTAATGACAATGCTATCAGATGTCAGTAGGTGACTGACCATCTAGATCTAGCCATGTGCAGGAAGAGACAGTATTCTGATAGGGATAATGAAGATACTGGAAAGTTCTGCAGACGCTGGAAAGTTAAACTCCTGAAGAAAGTGTTAACCAAGACACCAATGACTGGTGGCAAATACTTTGACAAATTGCCATCACACAGGCTATTGGGAGAAAGCATTGTAGGTTCAGTTATCAGGGGCACAGAACTTGTTGGTGAACAAGTTAGAACAGAAGGGCTGTCCTGTGGTGGGAAGGAAAATGCCCGCTCCCACCCTCCCTCCTAACAATGAAGTATTCATTGTGTCCAGGCAGACATATCCTGGGGACAGCTCTCAGCTGATTCTGTCACATTTAGTTCTTAAAAAGAAGAAATTATTATTGGCATTTCTGATGGTTTTTGCAATCATATTTAGCAAGTATTTTTGAACTTTTGGGAGAAAGAAAGAAGCAAACCCTGAATCACATGCTTTTATTTTATAAAGATCTCACTTGCAAAGCTTCCTTTTGCATGAGGCAGATTTTTTGTCTTTGAAACATGAGATAAGGGCAGCAGAATTCTACTTAGAACTTCTTTTTTTCTTAGAATTTCTGACCACAGGCAAAGCTCTGAATACAGTCAGTGAATATGAGTAGGAAGCTATGTAAAAACAAAAAATGCCAATTAATGGTTAGAGAAGTAAAGCAATAGAAAAATCCTAGAAAATACATATATCATACACCTACATATATCATTCTTGTAGCTTAACGAATTTCAAAACTGAAAAGTAAGGTTAAGCCTTGAATTGCTGTGTTAGAAAATGATGATACTATTCGTATCCTACCACCCTACCACCAGAAGGAGTAAATAAGTGTGATCTTAAATCCACACGGCCATCCGCAGACCCCTTAAACTGGGATAAAATTCGAACTAGGGCCTGTGATTTTGGCATACAGTTTCCAATGGAGATTGAGTATATCCAGCCTAATATTTTGGAGTATGAGAAAGAGTAAGCTGACATATTTCTCTAAACATTACACTAGAAATGCACAGCGTCTAGCATCATGTCTGTGTATGCACGTTTTACCATCTCATCTATCTTGGTAGGTTTCTCTACTAGTTTCCATATTTCCAGTTAAGCCACACTTGCTACCTATAGCATACAAAGAGAGGTGGGGAAGAATGTAAGAACATAAAAGCAAATTCTGAGTAAAAACTAATAAAAACTAGACCACAGAAACCAGAGTTTAAGAAGACAACGCCAATCACAGGTTTTTCTTTCCTTTCAAAACTTTATTACCCTCAGATCTCAGGAAATGTTATCGTCTTATCTTCTAAATATTTTACTAATTTGTGTTTTCTATTTTCTAAAAATCTTACTAATCTATGGTTTCTATTTTTGTAGGCTCTTCACCAACCCTCTTAATCAGAGAGCTCAGAAAATGATTTTCTGAAGGACAGTACATAATTAATAACACTCTAGGTGGAGTGAAGGTACTAGAACTTAAGTTTCTCAAGAAAATAACTTCAAATAAGTTCTTTTATTTCCTTATTTTAAATACTCTTACTTTAAATAAAGTAGACTCATATTAATCTAAGGATAATTTATCTACAATTAAGTTTATGTACATTCATTAACTCACTTCCCACTTCTGTTGCTGGATCCTTATCTCTTCTGCTGGGGTAATGAGGTGGAACTAAGGGTCAACCACTGAATGATAAAACATGTAAAATTAAAAATCTGTTATTGCTGTTTAGTCGCTAAGTAGTATCCGACTCTTTTGTGACCCCATGGACTGAAGCCTGCCAGGCTCCTCTGTCCATGGGATTTCCCAAGCAAGAATACTGGGGAGGGTTGCCATTTCCTCCTCCAGGGGACCTCCCTAACCCAGGGATCAAAACCACATCTGATTTGGCAGGCGGGTTCTTTACCACTGAGCCACTTCAGTTTAGTTCAGTCACTTAGTCGTGTCTGACTCTTTGAGATCCCCATGGACTGCAGCACGCCAGGCCTCCCTGTCCATCACCAACTCTGGAGTTTACTCAAACTCATGTCCGTTGAATTGGTGATGCCATCTAACCATCTCATCCTCTTTCGTCCCCTTCTCCTCCTGCCTTCAGTCTTTCCCAGCATAAGGGTCTTTTCAAATGAGTCAGTTCTTCGCATCAGGTGGCCAAAGTATTGGAGTTTCAGCTTCAACATCAGTCCTTCTAATGAATATTCAGGGCTGATTTCCTTTAGGATGGACAGGTTGGATCTCCTTGCAGTCCAAGGGACTCTCAAGAGTCTTCTCCAACACCACAGTTCAAAAGCATCAGTTCTTCGGTGCTCAGCTTTCTTAACAGTCCAACTCTCACATCCATACATGACCATTGGAAAAACCATAGCCTTGACTAGATGGACCTTTGCTGGTGAAGTATAACCTGTCTGCTTTTTAATAAGCTGTGCCACAAGGGAAGCCCAAAAGTAAAAATTAGGCATGTGTTTTTTAAATGTTGTGAAAAACTACCTCATGTGGATACAGGCATGTGGATATACTCTAAATATTTATTCAGTATTTTGTTGCTATTGTACTTGTTGAATCTGATTTAGTTATGAAAGGAGTAAACATTGTTTTTCTTTTATTAATCACTATATTCAAGCAGTTAGCATAGAAGCCTAGCAAACTTTTTCTGTAAAGGATCAGATAGTAAATATTGTGAGTTTTCCAGGCTACATGGTCTCTGCTCCAACTACCCAATACTGTCATAGTCTGAAAGCAGCCACAGAGGATAGGTAAACAAACTGACACAAGAGGGTATGGCTGTGTTCTAATAATACTTTATTTTAAAAAATTGGTGCAGACGCTACGTTGTTGAGCACCTGACCTAGAATTCAGTGCTATATATAGGTTGGCAGTTCAAGTAATAATTTTAGTTAATGATAATGATGATGAGTGTAAGAAATAGATCTTTCATGGTAGGGACATTTCCCTAACTATGCCTTTTTACCTACCATCTAGCAGTGCTACAATTTGACTTTGGATTCTGATAGGTATACTAAATAAAGATTAGTGTTTTATATCCACCTCAAATATATCCTTGCATATGTGGTAAATCTGGAAATGAGCAAAAAGCATTACAAATACTATTTCTTCCTCTGATCATTAAACAAAAACAAAAGTTATTATAATTGAAACTACTCTGAATAAAGTATAATGCTGATGTTAGACAAACATACAGTCAAGTGACTACACATACTGACTATACTGATTATACTGATTCATTATTGATTTATCATTACTGATTTATCAGTTCATACTTACTAAGTACTTATCAGGCACTAGAAATTATATAAAACACAAGATCCATGAAGTGGTTTCTAACTGGAACTGTGCAACAGAATCACATAAGAGTTTTTTTTTTGGAGCCCCACTCCAAAATCCACTAAATCAGAATTTCACTTGTTGGGGTCTAGAATGAAAATATGGAAAAGGTGTCTTATATTAAACTCTGGGCATCCCTGGTTAAGTATCACTGCTAGACACTTCTACTTTAAGAAAAAATATCAAACTAAATATTTTCTAATCTAAGGTCAATAATTTGGTATTAAAGCTCAAGTTCATGGGCTCTAGCATCAAACATAGAGGGGGTCTAATCTCATTTCTACCAGTTCCTAGCTATATAGTCCAGGGCAACCACTCTGCATCTAAATTTCCTTATCTGTAAAATGGGTATAATAACAGCATTCCATTCACAGCACTGTTGGGAGAATTCAATATTTGAAAATTTTGACAAGGTGGCTGGCACACGTCAAGCACCCAGTAAATGTAAACTATCACTACTGTATACATTTTTTAATGAATAATAATGGTATCAAAAATACTACAACTTAAAGGCATGATTCGGAGTATAAAGTCTCTTTAAAAACTGTCAGAAAGGTGACTAGGCTATTCCAACTTGTCCTGTACTGACCAGCAGAAGAGGTGTCCTTTTCCACAGTCCACAGCAGGAGCTCTGAGCAAGGGGAAGCTGAGTGTATCAGACCCAGAGGTGTTTGATCCTTGTTTTGTCAGTCTGACTGCTCTTTCACAGCCTGGAGTAGGACACCATTTAATGGCAGGATTATTTTCAACAAAGGCCTGTTTAAACAGCAATAACAAAACATAAAAAATATTTTAACTCTCAATTCTAACACAGTGTACCCTATGTCAATTTATTTCAAAGTAAAAACAGAATGAAATGAAAAAACAAACAGTAGTCAGTCTCAAGAAATACTTAAAACAGTACTGGAATGTATAAAATAAGAAGGAAAAAATGTGGCAATTACCTTAGTAATAATGTTTAAAATTTATGTATTCTTTAATCTAAGAAGAAAGTAGATTGATGACAGAGTAAAAATGCAACTATTCATACATAAAATGTGTAATTTAAAAATGTTTTCTCACAATATGCCACTTTTCTGATGGAAAATAGTTATAATAAATAGAATCTTGAGTATTAGCTGTATTAGAATAATAAATTTCTATATGGTACTTTAATAATACATAAAAATCAATATTACAAACACAGTTATCATATGATCCAGTAATTCCACTTCTGCATATATACCCCAAATAATTAAAAGCAGAGACTGGAATAGATATTTGTACACCCATATGCATAGGAGCATTATTGCTGCTGCTGCTGCTAAGTCACTTCAGTCGTGTCCGACTCTGTGCGACCCCATAGATGGCAGCCCACCAGGCTCCCCAGTCCCTGGGATTTCTCCAGGCAAGAACACTGGAGTGGGTTGCCATTTCCTTCTCCAATGCATGGAAGGGAAAAGTGAAAGTGAAGTTGCTCAGTCATGTCCGACTCTTAGCGACCCCATGGACTGCAGCCCACCAGGCTCCTCTGTCCATGGGATTCTCCAGGCAAGAGCACTGGAGTGGGGTGCCATTGCCTTCTCCAAGGAGCATTACTAACATCAATCAAAAGGCACAAACAACTCAAATGTCCAGGGATGAAAGTGTGGATAAACAAAATGTGCTACATACATTATTGGAATATTACTCAATCTTAAAAAGAAATTCTGATACATGCTACAATGTGAATAAACCTTGAAGACATTAAGCTAAGTGTAATAAACCAGGCACATAAGGATAAATACTGTATGATTCCACTTATGTGAAATAATATTATATGGATATAATACGGTTTATAAGGATAAACACTGTATGATTCTACTTCTATGATTCCACCAGGCTTCCCTGGGTCAGGAAGATCCCCTGGAGCAGGAAATGGCAACCCACTCCAGCATGCTTGCCTGAGAAATCCCATGGACAGAGGAGCCTGCCAGGCTCCAGCCCATGGGGTTGCAAGAGTCAGACACGACTTAGCGACTAAATCACCACTGACTGCCACCACTTACATAAGATGCCTAGAAACACACAGAGACAGAAAGTGGAACAGTGCTTACTGGTGGCTATGGGAAGGGGAAATGGGGCATTTGTGTTCATGGAAACAGAGTTTCAGTTTGGGATGACGATAAAAATTCTAACCATGAAGGGTAATCATGGTTGCACAATAATGTAAAAGTACTTAATAACAACAAATTGGTCACTTAAATCTGTTTAAACTGGTAAGGTTTATGTGTATTTTGTCACAATAATGAAAAATGTAAAAAAAAAAACCCAATATTATCATACTTTCTGTGTTAATGAAACAGTAGGACTTCTTTCTTAAAAGTCAATATATTAGGGTTCAGACTATAAAAAAATCTGAACACTCCTGTTAAATCACACAAAAAAGATTTGCACATAGTAATGAATAACTCCTGAGTAAAAATAAAGAAGATGAAATAAACATTATAATTTATTATATGAAACTATTAAGCAACCTAGATGCCCATCAGCTGATGAATGGATAAGGAAGCTGTGGTAGATATACATCATGGAATATTACTCAGCCGTTAAAAAGAATTCATTTGAATCAGTTCTAATGAGATGGATGAAACTGGAGCCCATTATACAGAGTGAAGTAAGCCAGAAAGATAAAGAACATTACAGCATACTAACACATATATACGGAATTTAGAAAGATGGTAATGATAACCCTATATGCAAAATGGAAAAAGAGACACAGAAGTACAGAACAGACTTTTGAACTCTGTGGGAGAAGGTGAGGGTGGGATGTTTCGAAAGAACAGTATGTATATTATCTATGGTGAAACAGATCACCAGCCCAGGTGGGATGCATGAGACAAGTGCTCCGGCCTGGTGCACTGGGAAGACCCAGAGGAATCGGGTGGAGAGGGAGGTGGGAGGGGGGATCGGGATGGGGAATAAGTGTTAATCTATGGCTGATTCATATCAATGTATGACAAAACCCACTGAAATGTTGTGAAGTAATTAGCCTCCAACTAATAAAAAAAAAAAAAGAAACTAATACTTGAAATATAAAAAAATCCATAAATTTCCAGGTTGATAATCTTTATTTCTAAATATTTATACTGAGGAGTAAAAATACATCATTTAAAAATTTAAAATAGCTACTATTTAATATGAATTTTTTTTGACCAATTAGTTACAAAAGTTCAACACGCAAATCAATAAATAGTTCTGCATATTAGTTTTATTTTCTGGTAAACTACCATTGCCACTTTTTACTTTTACTTCTATCATGATTATAAAATAATACTTTAGCTTAAAACTTTAATTTAGGCCACTACTCCTTTATTCTGAGAGACAAAAGCCAGAGTCCATTATTTTACTTTCGAAAATAAAACAAAAAATTAAAATTTTTAATATAGGTTTAATAAAATTTAAATTGTGGAGATCACACAGATTAATTGGCAACATACCTTAATATCAAACTGTAGGTATCGTTTGTCCATCTCCTTAGAAACTACACTTTCTATTATATCCACAGGCACAAGTTGGAAGCAATCATACGCAGGGCAGAAAATGTTGTGAGCTTCACCTTCTTGAATTTTCAGATTCAAAAACCTAATAAAATTGTCAATTGATAGAAAAAGGGCAAGGATACAATTTATTTGCATATTCTAAGAATTTTTTCCTGATGCTGAATTTTCTGTTAGAGTATAATTAAAATACACCAGTAAACAAAGGGTACAGTATCAACTGTAATACATTAACTCACATAATTCACAAACACTGAACATTTATCATCTGCCCAGCCATTCACTACATATGTATGACTATTTATACACATCTATGTTTTATACATTTTTTACATTTGTTTGCTCTGTCCTCTTTAAAAGCTTGAAAAATATATTTAAGAGTAAAAATTAAGAAATAAGTGAGTTAGAAAAGTCATATTCTATTCTCAGTATTCTATGCCTTTAAAAAAAGACAGCAATGGTACAGATTTAAGCCACACAAAATTTAAGAGAGTTTTGAGATGGCACCAGAATCTAGTGCAACTTTCAGAAGAAAAGGTTTTCTACTTATATTCAGATAAACATTAAAATGTGTTTCATGTCCTACTCTAGGCATACTAGTTGAGGTAGTAGGGAAAAGGCATCCTAGAAAGTGACAGGAATCTAACCCAAGGTCAATTAAGTGGTCAAGAGCAAGATTTGGAATTAGAAGTCCAGGTCTGCTACTAACAAGTTGTATGATCTTAAGTAATTAACATTTAAGCATTCTGTGCCTCAATTTCACTATCTATAAAATGGAGATAACAATATGCACTTCCCAGAGTTGTTTTCAGATTATATGACACAATGTATGTGAAATATCTACATGGTGCTGGGCACAGAATAAAGAATTAAAAAATTTTTACTGAGGGTTTTCTTATTAATAATATTTCCCATGGAAAAAGAAGAAACAAACTTTTGAAGTGTGAATTTCCCTTGCCTGAGGGAAAAAATCACCAAGACTGATTTCAAAGACCTTACATTCTGTTTTATTCTAGAAGTTGGTGGTTTCAGGTCTTACATTTCAGTCCTTTACTCCATTCTGAATATATTTTTATGCATGGTATATGAAAGCAGTCCAGTTTGATTTTTTATTCGTGACTGTCTGACTTGCCCAGCACCATTTACTGAAAATATTAATGCCGTCTCTTCTCCATCGTTGACTCTTCCCTCACTTGTCGCAGATTAACGGCCCACGAAGTGTAGCTCATTTCAGGGCGCTTTTCCTCTGCTCCACAGAGCTCTGTGTCTCTGGGCCAGGACCATACTGACTGACAACTGCAGCTCTGTTGCTGCTGCTCAGCTGCTCAGCGTGTCTGACCCTTAGCGACCCCATGGACTGCTGCACG